>NW_019154096.1:60503786-60752998 GCF_002288905.1 Enhydra lutris kenyoni | reverse complement strand
GAAGCAGGCTCCCTGCTGAGCGGAGAGCTCGATGTTGAGGCTCAATCCCAGGACCCTGAGATCATGACCTGAGCCAAAGGCAGAGGCTTAACCCACTGAGCCACCCAGGCGCCCAAGACCTAACCTCTTTGTAGTAGGACATCTGTCATATTAGATTAAGGTCCACTTCATTTTAAATTACTTGCTTCCTTAAAAGCCCTATGTCCAAATGCATTCACATCTGAGGTATTGGGGGTGAGGACTTCAACACATGAATTTTGTAGGGATATAATTTAGTCCATGACAATTATATATACATTTAGTCTCCTGCCTGCCTTACAAAAGGATTTTTTAATTGGCTATTATTTTTATTAGATAGAACCATGCTTTTCTACCGTATGACATTTTATAGCACTTGTGGAGGTTCAATTTCCTTTTTATAAGCAGCAGAATTCCTGCCATATGGCACATTCTTTTACCTTTGGGAGACCCTGGATTGAACAAATTTATTTCATGCTACCACATTTCAGTTAACATCTATTAATTAACATCTAAAGAATTTATGTATGGCAGAAAATTCCTGGGAAGCACTGGGCTGTACTTATAGATTGAAACTAGAGACCCCCACAAAAAATTAGAACTCTATACTTGGTTATGATATGTGTTTAATTTCAAATGGGTTGCCCCTGAAGAAACAATACTCTAGGGGCACCTGGGTGGCTCAGTGGGTTAAAGCCTCTGCCTTTGGCTTAGGTCATGATCCTGGGGTCCTGGGATCGAGCCCGCATCGGGCTTTCTGCTCAGTAGGGAGCCTGCTTCCCTCCTCTCTCTCTGCCTGCCTCTCTGCCTACTTGTGATCTCTGTCTGTCAAATAAATAAATGAAATCTTTAAAAAAAAAAAAAAGAATAAGGGAAAGAGAGAAAGTATGTGCTTAGCCCGTCCCACTGCATGCCCTAGCTCTCTACTTCCTCCCTCCCTTTTCCATTTGAAGAAGCTGATCATCTATAAAAACCAGATGTCAAAGGGACGCCCCAAAGAAGAGTCCACATCTCTCTAAATCTACTTCCATATGCCTTTCTTGCAGTAGTCAAGTAAAATTGAATTTATTTAAATGTCTTCCCTCTCTAGTCCCTGCTGATTAGAAGATTCTATTTCAGAGAGGTGGGAGGGAGAAATTATTAATCAGATTATTTGCACTTTTCAATCATTTTTAGAGATCCAACTCATTTCACCAACAAACAATAAGAATTACTGAATCCATCCCTTCAATGAATGCTCTCAGAGTCATTTACTAGATAAAGTGGAAACCTGATATCCTCTCTCTTTTAGCGTATAAGCAACCATAGGGGCATAAGTAAATTTGCTGTGGGCTGTAGTTAATAATTATAAATTGTTAAAATCTTAGTATTTTATTGGTTTGAGGTTAAGGTCTAATCATTTTTTTTTTCTGTTGTTTTGGGCTACATTAATTAGCTTGAGTTTACCTTGCCCGTAGCTTGCTATAATCACTTCTAGTCGGGGGGAAGTAATGGGCACAAATTCTGAACCTGAACGCTTGGATGCTGGCGAGGAGTGCATGCTGGCCTATGGACTGTGGGTTCTATTCTGACCACTCCTGCTCCCTTGTCAGAATAGATGTGCTTACACTGTTTGAATGCTTGCCTGGTGCCTTCAGTGAATGTGTTGACATTTGCTCACTCTCTGCCATGCCTGATAAAAGAAATGTAACCCTTGCTCCTGTTCCTAGCACGCTTCCCATGAAAGAGCAGCTTAGTCCTTGAAGTAAGCATGACCTTACTCTTGTTTATAAACACAGTTACTTTAAACCACAACTGATAGCCATGTCTCTCCTGCCACCATTATCCTTCATAGTAGGTAGAGCCTTTCTCTCCACTTAAATAAAGACAAACACCTTTTAACCTTAGAGCTGACAACCACCTTACAGTAAAAACCAATTGTAACCGGTTGTCTGTGGCCAATAAACTAGTGGGTAAGTCATTTTAGATGCTGAAGTAGTACATTAAAATTTGTAAAGGGGGAGAGGGAGAGGGATAGATAGAGAGAGGGAGACTGCCTGATGTCATTTGTGTCCTGCGCTGTTACACAAACTGAGGGAGGATTCAAGCTGGCCCTGGCAGTGAGCTCCCAGGCTGAAGTGGGCGGAGGCTGAATACTTAGCTGGTGGATGCAGTGACCAAAGGAGGACAGAGCACTTGCAACATTAAGATAATTGAACACCCGAGGTGTTTGACATTGTGAATGACTGACACTCCATTCATTCAGTGACTATAACTGGGTGTCTGCACTGTGGAGGGTTGTGATAGGATAATGATGAAGGAAGTCCGAAGGAAGGTGGCCACCGTAAGGCTGGTGGTCCAGAGAGAGACAAGTCAACAGATACCAGGTAAAATAACCTGGGGATCTCAAATCCAAAGAGGCTGACTGCACTGAAAAGGATCTGATC
This sequence comes from Enhydra lutris kenyoni, assembly GCF_002288905.1. NCBI lineage: Eukaryota > Metazoa > Chordata > Mammalia > Carnivora > Mustelidae > Enhydra > Enhydra lutris. The sequence continues at coordinate 60,750,554 of NW_019154096.1, read as the reverse complement.
GTTTCTCCGCCTTCCAACTCTAGACAAGAGAGATATTTTTCAGGGAAGAGGGGAATCAGACCATTTTAAAAGTTATTCTCCCTATCCCTGGGCATGTGCTTTTTCTCTCCTCATCTTGCTCTCTCTCTCCCTCTCTCTCTTCCTACCTCTGGCTCTCACTCTCTCTCTCTGTTCCCCCTTTCCTCTTATACACTAGAACAATTCCTAGACATCTGAATTTTACAATAGTAAAATTAGAAAAAAACCAATAATTTGATGGTTCAATATTGAATTCCTAACTTTTTTTTTGCCATGGTTTTCTTTGTGTATCTATTTTATAAATGTACACACATTTCCATCTGTGTATATATTATCAATAGTGGTCTACTCTTAATGTTAGATAACATTTGAGGGGCAGTATGTGACTAAGTCTTTGGATTCAGTCTGCCAAGACTTATGATGTAGGTACTCTTAATATTCCCATTTTACAGATAGTGAAGTGGAAGCTCAAAGAGGCTATGTACACCACCCGGTGTAACCCAACTGGTGGGTGACAGAGCCAGAGATTGGACTCCTGACCATTCAACACTTCTCAAGACCACTATTCTCTTTAAACCAGAAAACAAACAGCAAACAAAACCCTACAAAACTGCATCACCAAAAATACGGGAAAGACATAATTCCAGAAATTCTAAAGTTATATTTAGAAAAACTTACTTGTTCTTATTTTCCTTATTTCACTGCAGACTGGAGAAAGCCTTGTCAAAGGCTTGTTCTAGCCTACTGACTTGCACTTAGGAATCCTGGCTCCAAGTCTTCAGTGACAGAAAACTTCCTAATCCACATCCCAGAGGACTTTCTAGGGAGTTTAGATCAAGGGCATAGGAGTGTTAGCCATTTTAAGAACATACATGATCCATTTTGTGAATGATCTTCAAATGCATTTACAAAGTACCTTAATTTTAAACCCTCTACCAGGTGCCAGAAGCTATGTGAAATTAGGACACTGAGAAATGATCCTCGGGTGAGGAGAGGTCCGTGCCACAGAGTCCAAGACCTTCAGAGATTTAGGAATCCCTAGGAATGAATTGCAAAATTTTGCCAGCTTGGGCAATGCTACATCTTCCCCACACTTTGGAGAGAAAGTCTTCCCAAGCATTCTTAGTCATTTTTATAACCCCAAAGAACTAAAAAATCAATGTTCTGGCTTTGGTTACTAATTTAGGATACTGAGCAAGTTGCTTGGTTATTTAGTACCTCAGTTTCTCCATAATTGGAGATCAGAATAATTTAATTCCTACTTGACATAATTAAATTTCTTTGACATATGTGGAAAAATGTATATAGGTCAAGATTTTGTTAATTAAAATAGATTTGAAATTAACTTAAGAATATGACAATTTAAAGGAATCCTGGGTTGAATCCTTTTGAAGACTGAACACAATCCTTTACTTTAAAGGCTAATTATACCCAAGAATCTATTGCAAGGCTCAGATTTTTGTATATTTTGTATATTTTTGTATATTCATAATGTGAGACATATCGGCATCCTAAAAACTCACATCATGGTTGGGGGAAGGCCTCATCATCCCAGGAAATGCTTTCAAATTTTAAAAATTATGGCTTCTGGTTGAGGGAAACCCATTTTTGTTTGTTTACTTCTCTAAATTTGAATATTCAAAATTTACACATATTGAATACTAATGAGAAAAAGTACGTGTTCCCTCTCCTTCTCTCCTCTGAGAAAACCCGTACAGTTTAGTCTGCAATTCCCCTGGATCAGCTCCATTTCCCTGTCGTTAGATGTTCTCTTCTGATGCCTTATATGTTCCCCCTTCTCAAATATTTAGTATTCTATACTCACTGCTTCCTGAAAACCGTTATTTCTGTTTGCTCCCAAAAGCCAATACACCTCTAAATTAAGAATAAATGAAAACTAAATATTTCATTTCTGCCAATCATGAGGATGGGAGATAGGATGGATGAGAAATGAAGTGAGTTCATGAATATCTGAAATGGTACACAGTCACTTCCAGGTAGATGAGGAAACTGTGGCAGGGGTTGTTCTAAATCAGAGCTGCCCTCAGGGAGACAGACAATCCTAGGTGGATTTTTGGGCTTCAAAATATTTCTACTTCTTAGAAATTCCAAAAGGTGTGACTTTGTCCCTAAAGAGGTAGATCTGGGGGCCAATCAGCAGGTGCTGAAGGAACTCACTGTCTTTATTGCTTTTCTCCTAACTGCTGGCCCTTGCCAGCACACACATGTGGAGCAACACCTTGTGTTCAGATGGTAATTAAGAGCAACGCACATGGAGCGTTCAGTAATGGGATTCCATTGACTATGGCCCAATTCCCATGGTGAATTCCTGTAAAAGACTCACAACTAGGTATCATTTAGGAAGAAAATTAAGCACCCAGGGAGTGAGGCTTCTTTCATTGGCCTCAGTAACTGAAAATAGTAATGAGAGGTAATGAGAAAATAGTAAGGAGAAGGTTTAGTCAAGAAGAAGACAATGGGGTAAAGGAATAAGGGAGAAAGTCATTAGGTTTCCTCGAGACAAAGTAAGGTTCTAGGAAAAAGCACACTGTGCCCCATCTTCATCATGGGCCATCGTTTTCTTTGAGGAATGCTTTGTAGATAGGGAGGAAGATTACCCTAAAAACTCTGTCAAAAGGCACAGTTACACAGAGAGCAAACAGATTCTAAATCAATGGAATCCTAGAAGATTAGCAGTAGATCAGGCATCATGTGCTATGCTGTCCAATTCCTCCACCATATGTCGATTTCTGCTCTAATCTGACATATATCAATAATACCAGAACATCTCTGGTGATGGGGGGGTTCACTGCTTCCATGACTGGACAGGTCAAACCATTATGTAGTTATGCCCCTCCTTGAGCAGTTATTAAAGCCTACTTTACTAGGCAGTGGGAACACAGCAGTGAACAAAAAACATGTGGTCCCCACTTCAGGGACCTTAGAATTGAGTGGAAGATAAGATGAAACCAGCAACTACAATATTGTATTCTTCCTTACGGAGCTCTCATGCCTACAAATACCATTCGTTCACACACAAATCTAACCCACCTCCCATAGGACAAATCCATCTGTTGTCTAAAGGCAATGATCATATTTTCTTTTACAAACTAAAAATACTCTTCTACCTTTCTTTCTTCCTCTTTCCTTCCCTACTGTGAATTAGATAAACCTCATGAGTTAGAAGGAGAAACAAACTATACCTTTCAATGTATGCAGTGCTACCAGAATATTAGCGATTATATACACAAAGATAAACAGGCCAATATTTTGTTTTCTTTTCTTGCCTTCTGGAAGTAAAACAAAACTCAATATGTTAGAAACAGAAGGTGAAGTTACTCTTGTGTAAAGATGTTTTGCCTTAACTAGTCTTACTGGAAAATTTGGGTCCCTCTTCCACACCTCCCCTCAACCATTTATTATACTTTTCATATCCTCAAACTTTTTAATAAGAAATATAAAACCTAACAGAAACCTAAACAAATTAAATGGGACCTATTTTTTTTCACATGCAAAATGGATTTCAGTTTTGCCTTATGGAGGTCTTATGTTTCATTATTATTAAAAATGTCATCAATGTTTTGCCTGCTGGGAGCACAGATTTTTCTCCTATTTTTTCAATCTTATTCAAAACCCTTACTGCATATTTTATGAGTTATGGCAGCTTTTAGTTATTGCTTTTAAAATTACAAACTCCAAAGCCTATGATGGCATTCTGCTAAGTGGTCTTCGCACATGTAAAGTTGTTGAACATTTACAGAAAGAAATGTAATAAGAGAAACATTTGTGGGATGGATTTATACTTGGGTAACCTTTAGAAATAGAAATAAGGCTGTATTGAGGGAGCATACTGAGTTCCTCCAGATACTAATTTCATGAGACTTTCTTCCAACTTGGGTGGCTTAGATCACAGGCTACACCATCATCTCCTGTCTCTCCCTTACCAATTTTGGGAAATTTATAATTAGAGCCATGTAAAAACCTGAAATTGGGTGGGTTTCCTTGAAGTCTCCTGTGTTTTCCTTGCCTTTCCCACTGGGGTGCTGTGAGCTTCTTGAACTTAGGGTGTGTGCCTGCATTGTGAACTATTCCTCTGTAGTTGGGAAGAATGGAGAGTGTTCATGGGAAATGGAGCAAAAATAGCTATGAGAAGTAGTTGAGTTGGAGAATATTGGGATTTTTTAGAATTTGTTTTTAAAGGTTTTTTCCTCCAAATAAATATTTCCAGAAAGTCTGGAAAGGCTGATTATGGGACTAAAATGGGATAAGACTTGGGAAATGCTTAGCATAGTGCCTGGCACCTCAAAAATGTTCAGCAAATGTTAATAATTATTCTTATTAAGTTAGAGACATATACATTTTGAGTGTGATTCTTCGTAAACCCCTCAAAGGGATTTGGGAAACAACTTTTTAATGGGGTCTTAACTGCATCAGGAAACTTGGAGGAAATAACATCTCATATGCCTGCTCTAGGATCTAGGATTAAGAACAATGTCCAAGAACCGATAATGGTGACCTGAGGTGGGCTGGTGACACTGGGCAGTAAAAAGAATGGTGAATTTGATGAGGATTTGACCACTCCCTGTCTGTGGTATCTTGAGATAGTTTGCTCAAAATCAAACTTCAAAGGGCAGTAAGCCTCATGACCTCTCCAAATCAGTTTGGTTTTTGGCGTCCTCCAAACAGATCACCATAGGGAAAATGATGCAGCTCTATGGGGATCAGAGCAGTAGACCTCAGGGTCATGAGAGAGAGCCACCATTTAGTTCCAACAGTGACTGCGTCTTCTTTTTTTCTTACCCTTCAGGACCCCATCTCAGTGCCATGGCCTACCTGAGGAAAGGGGTCCCTCTTACTACCTCCATGCCCACCCATATACACACCAAAGGTTGTTTTCATACGGTGCTGTATTCATGTGTATGCTGGCTCTTTCTAGCAAAGCTGGAATGGAGGAATTTTCCTTTTACTTCTGTCCCTCACTTCTTCCTTTGTCCTCCTCATTTTCCCTGGTGCTACTTTTTGAAAGCCTTATACCTATTCTCTCACATTATTCCCAATCTCTTGACTAGGGAAAGCCGTTTGGGCAACCCAACTCAACTATTATGAATTCATCCCTTTAAGGACAATCCTTAGTTAAAACAATGTTGCCTCAAATTCTGGAACTGGAGGTGATTTTATTTGATACAAAGACATACACATTAATAACAATAACCATAAAAGCAAATATTCAATGAGATTTATTGTGTACTAGATATGGCTTTAAATATTTTTATATGTGTTCATTTCCTTTAATTCTCATACAAACCCTAAAATTTTGACCCAGAGAGTTTATTTTATTTAACATTCTACATCATTCCAGGGAGGACTGACATGGAGATTATTCCTAATCATGGGAGGTAGGTTACAAGTTTAATTTTCAGCTTTCTACTAGCCAGTGTAAAGAGATTCTGAACCACTGTGGTGTTTGACCTCCCCTCTATTTTTTTATGAAATGCCCACAGCCCTTCAGAATGGACTATAGTCACTTGACTCATTGCATTTCTATCTGAACAGCTAAAGGATGAGTATCAGTCCAGAGAGAGGCAGTATCTTAAAGATACCTCCTTGCCTATAACATGCCATGCTGAAGACAAGTGGGAATTCAAAGCAATAACTAGACCAGTATAATATGAAAGCAGGAGGTATGGGGCAGCTGAGTTTTGGGCCCACCAGGAGTCCAAATGTCAAAGCTCGTTGTGACAAAGCCTCCTTTGCAACAGCTCTGGCTACAGAGCATGATGAAAAGAGCAGGTGAACACCCACCAGGTATCACAGCTACATCTTTGCACACAGGTGACAACACCACCAACAGCATCATCCTTGAACATGAAGGCTGTGACAAGTGCATCACAAATGAGAATCACAACCAGACTAATGGCTTTCTTAAATCTAGAGCAAAGAAGAATAATGAGCAAATTCACTAGCCACATTTTTATTTGTCAAAACCAATTTTTTGACAATATTTGAATTTGTCAAAACCAATTCTTTCTTGTGGCGAGATGCTCTGTCTCAGTTAAACCTGCAAGTGCCTATTACTAAACTGTGTGGGTGTTCCCACATTTGTATCTTAATCTTATGCATTTTATCATCTCTCAGCAGATGTCCACTTAGGTTTCGTTTCTGTAATTAACCCAAACATAAGATGAACATTGCAGAAGTCAAAGCAGACCCCTCGTTCATTAATTAACTCAATAGTTTCGCTTCCTCGATTCATCAGTTCACTGAATGTCCTACTCCTGTATAGATTTTAACCATGGTTTCATCTTTAACTGCAACATTTTTGTGAGGCCCAGACCAGTGTTGAACAGGATAATCTATCTTTGAATCAAACTATTGAAAGTAACTCAGACTGTCCAGCCCTAGAATATAAAAAGAAAGTAAATCTGATGGAGAGGATGGGATCTATTCTATGTCTTTATTAAATAGCATTTTAAGTGTTTCAGGCAATGTTCATATCTAGCACAGCTGGTGCTTCTCTTTATATGTTTTCAAAAGCAAAGCTCTTGTCACATTGCTGGCTGGTTCTCCTTTGAAGCATAAATGGTGCATTCACCGTATCCTATTTAGTTAATGACTTCTCTGCTTTTCCTGGAGATAGATTTCCTTTCAGGGGCAAAGGAAAGTAAATCTCCTAAGTTGAGTATTAGCAGTGATCAGAGTACAGAGCGTCCCAGAGATAGTGGCAAGCATGGAGCCTCGTTCTGGAGGACCCTGTAGACTGACCCCATATCAGTCTTTCCCTTTAGATTTGTTGCCACAACTATGAGTGAATTTCCTTGTCTGTTTTCAATTTCCATTAAGAAAGTATAGTCTAGATATAATCCTGATGGTTGAATTCTGGCTTACTTGCAAACATAAAAAGTCATGGGGTGCCTGGGTGGCTCAATGGATTAAGCCTCTGCCTTTGGCTCAGGTCATGATCTCAGGGTCCTGGGATCAAGCCCTGAATCAGGGTCTCTGCTCAGTGGGGAGCCTGCTTCCCCTGTCTCTGTGCCTACTTGTTCTGTCTGTCAAATAAATTTAAAAAAATTAAAAAAAAAACTAAGTGTCCAAGAATCACTTCCTCTTCTCAGCCCCCACCCACAGAGTTCCTCCTTGATTCTCTCTTGCCTGCCATGATGCCTCCTCCTTTGTGATTAATCAAGCCAACACTCACGCAGACAGAGGACCTCTATTTCCCCTATCCCTGTGTCTTGAAAAAAAAAAAAAAAACAAAAACAAAAACCAAAACAAAACCCACAAAAAGTCATTGTCATTGGATAGTGAGACTATGTGGATATTAACTTTAACCTTTATTCTGGAGGTGAGTCTGTTCCCTCCCTCACTGAGTGCAATGCCAGCAGGATCCCCACTGCTTTGCATAGAAATATAATACCATAATATTTCTGTGAGACAGAAATCCCAGAAAGATATGATGTAATTTCTGCCTGTCCATAAACTTTCCCACTGGACGACACAAAAGTGTGTAAAATTATATTTCTATTTCCTCGCCTTTCTGTTTTAGAGGTGAAATTTATATTCACTGTCAGAGAGAGAAGAAAAACCTTCCAGAACAATAAATATATGTCCTTTTCTTCTTTTCCCTTTTTCTTATCTTCATGGCACACATAAAAGTTAAGTTCCAGGCTGTAGCATAACTTCCCTGCTATCATTGTCCTTATAATACTTCTTTTTTTCCCGAATTGACACTTAATATACTAAGAGGGTAGTACTCTTCCCTGATAGATACCAACCTGGCATCCTGAGTCATAGAGATGTTTGTCCTTCCCTCTAGTTTTTGAAATGCCTACAGTTCATTTTCACGGCTGTATTCTTATAATATGCTCATTATTTGAATATCTATCTTCCAAGATCACATTTTCGAGGTAATGGCCTTAGTCAGAGGAGTTGTTTGGTTAGTGCCCAGTGCAGGGTCTTAACTTCTGCAGCCTCCTCTGTTAAGATTGTTCAGGTTTTGCTTCTCGTTATGCAGACCCCTTCTGAGAGATCAACATATGCTGAGAAAGAAGTGGGACAAGGTGGGGCCGGAATTTGGAATCATCTATTTTAGTGAACTTGCCGCATGGTGCCATCATCATGATAAATCTGTTTTAGAACATTTTCATCATCAAGAACAGCGCTAATGCATATTCCCTATGAATCCCCATTCTCATACTCTTTCCCTAAACAATCGCTAACCTACATTCTGTCTTGATAACCTTGCCTTTTCTGGATATTTTAAATAAATGGAATCATAAAATATATGGTTTCTCGTGTCTGGTTTCTTTCACTGAGTATAGGCTTTTAGGATTTATCTGTGTCGTAGCATGTATCTGTAGTGCATTAATTTTAATTGCTGAATAGCATTCGACTGTGTGGCTATATGACATTTTGTCTATCCTTTCACCGGTTGATTGACAGGTTGTTTCTAATACCGGATGCTTATGAACAATGCTAAGAATACTTGGTTACAAGTCTTTGTGGGGATATATGTTTTCATTTTTCTTTGGTAGTTATGGAACTATTTTTTATTTTTATTATTTTTTTAAGATTTTATTTATTTATTTGTCAGAGAGAGAGAAAGAGAGAGCACACACAGGCAGAGTGGCAGGCAGAGGCAGAGAGAGAAGAAGGCTCCCGGCCGAGAAAGGAGCCCGATGGGGGACTTCATCCCAGGACCCTGGGATCATGACCTGAGCCGAAGGCAGCCGCTTAACTGACTGAGCCACCCAAGCATCCCTGGAACTATTTTTAAAAACAGCTTTATTGAATTGTGATTGACATACAATAAACTGAATATATTTAAAGTGGACAGTTTGAAGAGTACTGCCATATGTATACACCTGTGCCACAATCAAGGTAATGAACACATCCCTCACCCCCAAACACCTCCTCCTGCTACTTTGTAATCTTGCCGCTTATCTTTCCGCACCACTCCAGTCTTCAGATGACCGCTGGCTTGCTTTCTGTCCCTATAGATAAGTTTTCATCTCCTAGATTTTATATGAGTGAAATTATACAGCATATATTCTTTTTTTGTATGGCTTCATTCACTCAGCAAAATTACTCTGGTTCAGCCACACTGTAGTGTATATCAATAGCTCGTTCTTTTTTTAATTGATGAGTAATGTTTCATGGTCTATATATACCTTGGTTTATCCATTCATCTGTATGAGTTTTTGGAGTGTCTCTTTTTTTGCCTATTACAAACAAAGCTACCTTAAACGTTCATATTTGCATGAATACAGCCTTTCCTTCCTCTTGGGTAAATTCCCAGGAATGGAAAGTCTGCGTTATACTCTACGTGTATGTTTAGTTTTGTACACCAAATCATTTTCCAAAGTGGTTGTTCCATTTTGCATTCTCATTGGCCATGCATTGAGAATTTCTACTTTTCCAGATCCTTTCTGTCTTGTTATGGTCAGTCTTTCTAATTTTAGCCATTCTAATAAGTGTCATGTTATTCCACTGTGGTTTTAATTTGTGTTTCTCTAATGACTAATGAAGCTGAGGACCATTTCATGTGCATATTTGTCATCTGTGTATCATTGATAGTGAAATATCTGTTTAAAACTTTTGCCCATTTAAAAAAATTAGGTTGTTTGCTTTCTGAATATTGAATTTTGAGAGTTCATTACAAATTCTAAATACAAGTCCTTTATCAGACATATGCTTTGGAAATAGTTTCTTCCAGTCTGTGGCTTGTCATTTTAGGAATCAAAAGAAAGTTGGAGCAGCTATATTAATATCAGATAAAGTAGATTTCAGAGCTAAGAATATTACCAGGTATAAAGAAGTTCATTTCATAATGATAATAGGGTCAATTTATCAAGAGGACATAGCAATTCTAATCACTTATGCAGCTGACAACAGATTTAAAAATACACGGAGCAAAAACTGTTAGAATCATAAGGAGAAATAGGCACAATAATAGTGGGAGATTTTAATCTGTCCCTCTCAGTAATTCATAGAAAAAGTAGACAGAAAACCAGGAGGAATATAGTAGATTTGAAGGACAGTATCAACCTATTTCACCTGATTGATATTTATAGAACATTCCATTCAAAAATGTGGAGCAGAGTATACATTTTTTCTAAGTGTACCTGGAAAATTTGCAAGATGACCCTATTCTGGCCCATAAAATAAATGTCACTAAATTTCAAAGTATTTAAGTTATACCACATATTCATCTTTGCCCTCACAACATTGTACATGGACAAAGCATGACTGATCATGACTGATCGCCAACTCTCACTGCCTGTGTCCGTAGGTCTTCCATGTGTCCAGCTCACAGGAGAATCAGAAGCATGTAGCTGCATGTTTCCAGGTCGCCCAGATCACATCCAGCTTAAACTACTCTTAGCAAACACACTCAGAAGCTTCCACGGTCCTGAGAAGTTCCATCTCATTTTAGTTCCTTCTTACCTCTTCGTTGATCTCATATATAAATTTCAACCTGCTCTGCCCTAGTAGGGAGCCAATATGCTCATTATAAATCACTCATATCACCTTCAAAAGGCAGGTCTAATCAATATGCAACATATTAATATTTTGCATGGAAAAACTGGATTATTTCACCACTTTCATGATAAAATTTAGACTATAATCCTTTTATCTCCCACCTAAGATATGTTATTAATGGAGGAAACATGGTATGCAATAAAGGGTATGGGCTCTATAGAGAGCTGAATTCAAATATCAGTTCTGAAATTATTAGGGAAGAGGCCTTGAGCCAGTCACTAAACGTCCCTGTATCTGAGCTTTCTCACTTAAAAATAGAAATTAATGACCACTGAGTCGTGATTTTTCCCCAAGACTTAGTGTATAGTGCAAACATCAACCTGGAATAATATAATAAATAATGGCTTTTATAGTCAAGTTGATTATTTAGGGTTTGTTAATACTGGTAAATAATAAGAAAAGATATTGTATTTGTTATTTTTTATACACTAGGATGACTATATGCATCTATGACATGCATTATTTATAATGATAGCCTATGTATGAACTGATGTAAAAATAAATGCATACATAATTTTGAGTATATGTATGCTGTTATTGCCACATGTTTTATTTTAGGCACCCCCCCTTTTTTTTCTTTTACATTTTTACCTTTTGGCCTCCTTCACCCATTTCTCTTTCTTACCCCCTGCCTCTGGCAATCACCAACATGTTCTCTTTACCTCCAAGTTTTTGTTTTTGTTTTTTTGGGGGTCTGTTTTGTTTTGTATTAGATTTCATATATAAGAGAGATCATATGGTATTTGTTTTTCTCTGTCTGACTTATTTCATTTAGCATAATGCTCTTGAAGTCCATCCATGTTGTCACAAATGGCAAGATTTCATTCTCATATGTACACACATACCACCATTTTTTTATCCATTTATCCACTGATGGACACCTGGGTTGTTTCCATAACTTGGCTATTGTAAATAATGTTGCCATGAGAATGGAGGTGCATATATGTTTTTGAGTTTGCATTTTCATTTCCTTCGAATAACTATCCAGAGGTAGAAATTGATGGACCATATGGTAGTTGCATTTTTAGTTTTTTGAAGAAACTTCATAATCTTCAAGAACTTTTTTTCCATAGTGGCTGTACCAATTTACATTCCCACTAACACTGCACAAGGGTTCCTTTTCTTCCACATCCTTGCGAACACTTTTCATTTCTTGTCTTTTTTATATTAGACATTCTAACAGGTATGAGGTGATATCTCATTGTTTAGATTTGCATACCCCTGATGGTTAATGAGGTAGAGTATCTTTTGTCTTCCTTGGAAAATTGTCCTCCTTGGAAAAATGCCCATTTAGACCTTCTGCTTATTTTTAAAAAAATAAGGTTATTTTTTGTTTTTATGTTTGCTACTGATTTGTAGGTGTTCTTTGCACATTTTGGGTATTAGCTCCTTATTAGCAGCTAATTGATAATTGATTTGCAAATATCTTCTCCCATTGCATAGGTTGCCTTTTCATTCTGTTGTTTTCCTTTGTGTACAGAAGCTATTTAATATGCCGTTATCCCACTTTTGTTGCTTTTGCTTTTGGTGTTAGATTAAAAAAAATCATCATCAAGACCAATATCAAGGAGCTTGCTGCCTATATTTCCTTCTAGGAACTTCATAGTTTCAGGTCTTACATTTAAGTCTTTATTCCATTTTGAGTTAATTTTTGTGTATAGTGTAAGATAGTGGTCCAGTTTCATTCTTTTGCATGTGGTTGTCTAGTTTTCCTGATACCATTTATAGAAGAAACTGTCACTTCCCCATAGTATATTCTTGGGTCCTTTGTCATAAATCAATTGATCATGTATGCATGGGTTTATTTCTGGGCACTCTAAAATTCCATTGATATGTGTCTTTTTTTATAATTATTTTTATTAATATATAATGTATTATTTGTCCTAGGGGTACAGGTCTGTGAATCATCAGGCTTACACATTTCACAGCACTCATCATACCACATACCCTCCCCAATGTCCATAACCCAACCACCCTCTCCCTACCCCCCCCAGCAACACTCAGTTTCTTTGTGAGATTAAGAGTCTCTTATGGTTTGTCTCCCTCCTGATCCCATCTTGTTTCATTTTTTCCTTCCCTACCCCCCCAAACCTCCCACCCTGCCTCTCAAATTCCTCATATCAGAGAGAATATATGATAATTGTCTTTCTCTGATTGACTTATTTTGCTCAGCATAATACTCTGTAGTTCCATCCATGTCATTGCAAATGGCAAGATTTCATTTCTTTTGATGGCTGCATAGTACTGGATGATATATTATATATATATATATATACATATATATATATGTTTTTGAGTTTGAGTTTTGTTTGTATCTGTCTATCTATCTATCTATCTTACATCTTCTGTATCTATTCATTTGTTGATGGACATCTAGGTTCTTTCCAAATTTGGATTTTGTGGACATTGCTGCTATAAACATTCAGGTGCACATGCCCCTTTGGATCACTACATTTGTATCTTTAGGGTAAATACCCAGTAGTGTGATTGCTGGGTTGTAGGGTAGCTCTATTTTCAACTTTTTGAGGAACCTGTTTTCCAGAGTGGCTGTTTTCCAGAGTGGCCCACCAACAGTGTAGGAGAGTTCCTCTTTCTCTGCATCTGCTCCAACATCTGTCATTTTCTGACTTGTTAATTTTAGCCGTTCTGACTGGTGTGAGGTGGTATCTCATTGTGGTTTTGATTTGTATTTCCCTTATGCTGAATGATGTTGAATACTTTTTCATGTGTCTGCTGGCCATCTGGATGTCTTCTTTGCAGAAATGTCTATTCATGTCCTCTGCCCATTTCTTGATTGGATTCTTTGTTCTTTGGGTGTTGAGTTTGATACGTTCTTTATAGATTTTGGATACCAGCCTTCATCTACTATATCGTTTGTGAATATCTTCTCCCACTCTGTCAGTTGTCTTTTGGTTTTGTTGACTGTTTCCTTTGCTGTGCAAAAGTTTTGATCTTGATGAAGTCCCAATAGTTTCTTTTTGCCCTTTCTTCCCTTGCCTTTGGCGATGTTCCTAGGAAGATGTTGCTGCGGCTGAGGTTGAAGAGGTTGCTGCCTGTGATCTCCTCAAGGATTTTGATGAATTCTCTCTCACATTGGGGTCTTTCATTCATTTTGAGTCTATTTTTGTGTGTGGTGTAAGGAAATGGTCCAGTTTCATTCTTCTGCATGTGGCTGTCCAATTTTCCCAACACCATTTGTTGAAGAGACTTTTTTCCACTGGACATTTTCTCCTGCTTTGTTGAAGATTAGTTGACCATAGAGTTGAGAGTCTATTTCTGGGCTCTCTATTCTGTTCTATTGATCTGTGTGTCTGTTTTTGTGTGAGTACCATGCTGTCTTTTTTTTTTTTTAATTTATTTGATAGAGATCACAAGTAGGCAGAGAGGCACGCAGAGAGAGAGAGGAAGGGAAGCAGGCTCCCCGCCAAGCAGAGAGCCCGATGCAGGGCTCGATCCCAGAACCCTGGGATCGTGACCTGAACCGAAGGCAGAGGCTTTTAACCCACTGAGCCACCCAGGTGCCCCAGTACCATGCTGTCTTGATGATTATGGCTTTGAAAGAGCTTGAAGTCTGGAATTGTGATGCCACCAACTTTGACTTTCTTCTTCAACATTCCTCTGGCTACTCGGGGTCTTTTCTGGTTCCATATAAATTTTAGGATTATTTGTTCCATTTCTTTGAAAAAAATGGATGGGATTTTGATAGGGATTGTATTAAATGTGTAGATTGCTTTAGGTAGCATAGACATTTTCACAATATTTCTTCTTCCAATCCATGAGCATGGAATGTTTTTCCATTTCTTTGTGTCTTCCCCAATTTCTTTCACGAGTACTTTATAGTTTCTGAGTACAGATTCTTTGCCTCTTTGGTTAAATTTATTCCTAGGTATCTTATGGTTTTGGGTGCTATTACAAATGGGACCAACTCCTTAATTTCTCTTTCTTCTGTCTTGTTGTTGGTGTATAGAAATTTCACTGATTTCTGTGCATTGATTTTATATCCTGACACTTTACTGAATTCCTGTACAAGTTCTAGCAGATTTGGAGTGGAGTCTTTTGGATTTTCCACATAAAGTATCATATCGTCTGCAAAGAGTGATAGTTTGACTTCTTTGCCGATTTGGATGCCTTTAGTTTATTTTTGTTGTCTCATTGCTGAGGCTAGGACTTCTAGTACTATGTTGAATAGCAGTGGTGATAGTGGATATCCTTGCCATGTTTCTGACCTGAGGGGAAAGCTTTCAGTTTTTCCCCATTGAGAATGATATTCTCAATGCCAAACAAAGCCAAAGTTTTCATAGTTGGCTTTGATGATATTGAGGTATGTGCCCTCTATCCCTACACTTTGAAGTGTTTTGGCCATGAAAGGATACTGTACCTTGTCAAATGATTTTCAGCATCTATTGAGAGTGTCATATGGTTCTTGTTCTTTCTTTTATTAATGTATTGTATCACATTGATTGATTTGTGGATGTTGAACTAACCTTGCAGCCCAGGAATAAATCCCACTTGGTCATGATGAATAATCATTTTAATGTACTGTTGGATCCTATTGGCTAATATTTTGGTGAGAATTTTTACATCTGTGTTCATCAAGGATATTGGTCTGTAATTCTCCTTTTGATAGGGTCTTTGTCTGGTTTTGGGATCAAAGTAATCTGGCCTCATAAAATGAGTTTGGAAGTTTTCCTTCCATTTCTGTTTTTTTAAACAGTTTCAGGAGAATAGGTATTCTTTAAATGTTTGGTAGAATTCCCCTGGGAAGCCGTCTGGCCCTGGGCTCTTGTTTGCTGGGAGATTTTTGATGACTGCTTCAAGACTGGTTATGGGTCTGTTCAGGTTTTCTATTTCTTCCTGGTTCAGTTTTGATGGTTTATATGTCTCTAGGAATGCATCCATTTCTTCCAGATTGTTGTATTTGCAGACATATAGTTGCTCATAATTTGTTCTTATAATTTTTTATATTTCTTTGATGTTGGTCATGATCTCTCCTCTTTCATTCATGATTTTATTTATTTGGGTTCTTTCTCTTTTCTTTCTTTTTTTTTTTTAAAGATTTTATTTATTTATTTGAGAGAGACAGTGAGAGAGAGCATGAGCGAGGAGAAGGTCAGAGAGAGAAGCAGACTCCCCGTGGAGCTGGGAGCCCAATGTGGGACTCGATCCCAGGACTGCAGGATCATGACCTGAGCCGAAGGCAGTCGTCCAACCAACTGAGCCACGCAGGCGTCCCTTCTCTTTTCTTTTTGATAAGTCTGGCCAGGAGTTTATCAATCTTATTAATTCTTTCAAAGAACCAGCTCCTAGTTTCATTGATTTGTTCTACTGTTCTTTTGGTTTCTATTTCATTGATTTCTGCTCTGATCTTTATGATTTCTTTTCTTCTGCTGGCTTTAGGCTTTTTTTTTTTTTCCTGTTCTTTCTCCAGCTCCTTTAGATATTTGAGACCTTTCTTGTTTCTTGAGAAAGGCTTGTATCACTATAAATTTTCCTCTCAGGACCACCTTTGTTATGTCCCAAAGATTTTGAACAGTTGTGTTTTCATTTTCATTTGTTTCCATGAATTTTTTCAATTCTTCTTTAATTTCCTGGTTGACCCATTCATTCTTTAGTAGGATGCTCTTTAGCCTCCATGTATTTGAGTTTTTTCCAACTTTCCTCTTGTGATTGTGTTCTAGCTTCAGAGCATTGTGGTCTGAGAATATGCAGGGAATGATCCCAATCTTTTGGTACCAGTTGAGACCTGATTTGTGACCTATTCTGGAGAATGTTCCATGTGCACTAGAGAAGAATGTGTATTCTGTTGCTTTGGGATGGAATGTTCTGAATATATCTATGATGGCTATTTGGTCCAGTGTGTAATTTAAAGCCTTTATTTCCTTGTTGATCTTTTGCTTGGATGATCTGTCCATTTCAGTGAGGGTGTGTTAAAGTCCCCTACTATTACTGTATTATTGTTGATGTGGTTCTTTGATTTTGTTATAAATCAGTTTATATAATTAGCTGCTCCCATGTTAAGGGCATAGATATTTAAAATTGTTAGATCTTCTTGTTGGACAGACCCTTTGAGTATGATATAGTGTCCTTTGTCATCTCTTATTATAGTCCTTGGCTTAAAATCTAATTCATCTGATAAAAAGATTGCCACCCCAGCTTTCTTTTGGTGTCCATTAGCATGGTAAAATGTTTTATACCTCCTCACTTTCAATCTGGAGGTGTCTTTAGGTCTAAAATGATTTTCTTAAAGACAGCATATTGATGGGTCTGGTTTTTTTTCTCCATTCTGATACCCCGTGTCTTTTGATTGGGGGCATTTAGCCCATTTACATTCAGGGTAACTATTGAAAGATATGAATTTAGTGCCATTGTATTGCCTGTAAGGTGACTGTTACTTTATATTGTCTCTGTTCCTTTCAGGTCTGTTACTTATAGGTTCTCTCTTTGCTTAGGGGACCCTTTCAATATTTCCTATAGGGCTGGTTTGATGTTTGCAGATTCTTTTTGTTTTTGTTTGTCCTGGAAGCTTTTTATCTCTCCTTCTTTTTCAATGATAGCCTAGCTGGATATAGTATTCTTGACTGCATATTTTTCTCATTTCATACTCTGAATTTATTATGCCAATTTTTTCTGGCCTGCCAGTTCTCTGTGGATAAGTCTGCTGCTAATCTAATATTTCTTCCATTGTATGTTACCTTCTTATCCCAAGCTGCTCTCAGGATTTTCTTTTTGTCACTAAGATGTGTATGTTTCACTATTAGATGATGGGTGTGGACCTATTTTTACTGATTTCTCTGTGCCTCCTGGATTTTGATGGTTGTTCCCTTTGCCATATTAGGGAAATTCTCTACTATAATTTGCTCCAATATCCTTCTGCCCCTCTCTTTCTTTCTTCTTCTTCTTCTGGGATCCCAATTATTCTAATATGTACTTACCTTTCGAATTCTTCCCTCTTGGTCCAGTAGTTGTTTGTCTCTCTTTTGCTCACCTTCTTTATTCTCTTTCATTTGGTCTTTCATATCACTAATTCTCTCTTCTGCCTCATTTATCCTAGCAGTAAGAGATTCCATTTTTGTTTGCACCTCATTAATAGCTTTTTAAATTGCAACTTGGTTAGATTTTAGTTCTTTTATTTCTCCAGAAAGGGATTCTCTAATATCTAACATGTCTTTTTCAAGTCCATCTAGCACCATGATAATTTTCATTCTGAACTCTAGTTCTGACATATTACCAATGCCTGTATTGATTAGGTCCCTAGCCATTGGTACTGCCTCTTGTTCTTTTTTGTGTGGTGAGTTTTTCTGCCTTGTCATTTTATCCAGATAAGAATATATGAAGGAGGGAATAAAATACTAAAAGGGTGGCAAAGACCCCAGAAAAATATATGTTAACCAAATCAGAAGATACCCAAAACTGGGGGGGGGGAAGAAAGGGGGGAAAATATATATGTATTAGACTGTGAATAGAACAGAGCCACCCATTTGATTTTGGGTGAATTCTCATCTCTTAGCAGAAATTACCTCCCAATATTTTAAGGAAAGATATCTATCTATCTATCTATCTATCTATGGGTAAACACAATGAAGGGATGTAATATGACTGTAAAGATGAAAATTTTAAAAAGATTCTAAAAAAGGAATTGATAAGTTGGTTGGAAAAAGAAAATAAAAGAGGAGAGAATGTGATCAGGCTTGAGACTACAACACAGTCATGTGCTAGATTTAGGATATACATTGATCTATTAGAAGAAATTGTTTCCCAAAATTTTAAAGAAAAAAAAAAACAACCTATATGTATACAAAAAACAAGGTCAAACACAATGAAAGGATAAAATATAAAAATGAAGATTTAAAAAAGGTGTTTTTTAAAAAAGTTATTAAGATAAAATAGTTAAAAACCTGTAAAAGAGAAAAGAGGAAAAGGTAAAGAAATAGAATAAGAAAAAAATAAAATTAAAAAAATTAACTTTGCAAGACTAAAGGATCATGGGAAGAAAGCCATGAATTGTAAGTGTTGCTTTCACCTAGTTCTGGCATTCTGTAGTTCTCGTTGATCAGTGAGCTTGGTCTTGGCTGGATATTCTGCTGATCTTCTGGGGGAGGGGCCTATTGTGATTCTCAAAAGTCTTTGCCTGAGGGGGAATTGTTTGGCCCTTGCCTGGGGCTGGGCTAACTAAACTGCTTGGGTTTGCTCTCAGGAGCTTTTGTTCCCTGAATGCTTTCCATAGAGCTTTGGAGGATGGGAATTAAAATGGTGGCCTCCGGGTCTCTGGTCCAGAGGAGGTGAGAGCTCAGGGCCCCACTCCTCAGTGCGCCCTTGGAGAAAAGTGCTCAATCCCTCCCCCTCTCTGGTTTCCTGCTGTGCTCGAGCTCACCCGGCCTGTGACAGATGGTTTCTGTCTCTGGCACACAGTCCCGTTTGGAGTCTCCAAACCCAGCAAATTCCTGTCTCCAGAGAAGGAAGGTGAGTCTCCCTGGATCTGTCACTTGTGGGGCCCCTGCTCAAAGAGCAGTGGCCTCACTGTGCCATGGGCCACAGTTTAAAGTAACCCCGAGCTTAGAGTTTACTCCTCAGCTCTGTCTCTGTAGCCAGCTTCCCGGCTCTGATACCTGCGAGCTCTGCTACACTCAGACACCCCTGGTCTTTCTGTGACCCCGTGGGTCCTGAGACCACACTGTCCCTGTGAGGGCTCCACCCCCGCTTAGCCTCTGGAGTGATGTCCCTCAGTGGAGCAGACTTCTAAAAGTTCTGATTTTGTGCTCCATTGCTCTGCTGTTTGCTGGGAGCCAGCCCCTCCCCTGTGGTCTATCTTCCCGTTGCTTCAGATTCACTTCTCCACATGTCCTGCCTTCCAGAACGTGGTCAATTTTCTGTTCCTTGAATTGCTGCTCTTCTTCTCTTCTACTTCCTGTTGAGTTTTTTTTTTTTTAAAGATTTTATTTATTTATTTGACAGAGAGAGAGATCACAAGTAGGCAGAGAGTCAAGCAGAGGGAGAAGGGGAACAGGCTCCCCGCTGAGCAGAGAGCCTGATGTGGGGCTCCATCCCAGGGCCCTGAGATCATGACCTGAGCTGAAGACAGAGGCTTAACCCACTGAGCCACCAAGGTGCCCCTACCTCCTGTTGAGTTTGTAGGTGTTCAGAATGGTTTGATAACTATTTAGCTGAATTCCTGGTATGTAATGATACTTCAGTCTGCTATTCCTCTGCCCTCTTGCTTCCTCTTCTATCTGTGTTTGTTTTTATGCCAATATCATACTGTTCTAATTATTATAAGCTTTGTTATATAGTTTGAAATCAGTCAGCATGATGCATCCAGCTTTGTGCTTCTTTCTTATTCTTTGATTTCTTTAACCATTTAAGATTTCTTAAGATTTCTTTGATCATTTGTTTTGTTTAGTTTTTGTGATTCCATACAAATTTTAGGGATAAGTGCTTGGTTAACAAATTATTAGGCATCACTCAGCCCACTAAATTGACTGCTGATAACATTAGTACCTACAGGCTATTTTTTTTTAAATTAACATACATATAATGTATTATTTGTCTCAGGGGAACAGGTCTGTGATTCATGTCTTACATAATTCACAGCACTCACCATAGCACATACTCCCCAGTGTCCATCACCCAGCCACCCTATTCCTTACACCCACCTCCACTCAGCAACCCACAGTTTGTTGCCTGAGATTAAGAGTCTCTTATGGTTTGTCTGCCTCACTGGTTTTGTCTTTTCATTTCTCCTTCCCTTCCCCTATGAGCCTCTGTCTTTTTTCTCAAGTTCCTCATATCAGTGAGATTATGTAATAATTATCTTTCTCTGATTGACTTCTTTTGCTTAGCCTAATACCCTCTAATTCCATCCATGTTGTTGCAAATGACAAGACTTCATTTTTTTTTGATGGCTGTATAATATTCCATGTAGTCTATTTTACTCTTAGGAGAAAATGTGTTAGTAAGGATCACATCATCTAAGAGTTAACCTGGGAAATATATAGAGTTTTAGACACTGGATACTTATGAAATTGTTATGTTATTTGGAGAAGAGGAGGGAATCCATTGAGAGAGTGAGGGGAAAACACTCATTGACAAAAACAGGTGGTCCTGTGGCTGACTCTGCTGGTTGCTCAGTAAAGCCCATGTCATCTTCTTCTTGGGTACACATGTATACTTCCTTTCCAGCTTGCTGGGTGGTTAGGCATGGTTATGTGACTGAGTTCTTGCCCATGGAATCTGAGCAGAAGAGCAGTGCCTAAACTGTATGCCTGGTCCATAAAAGTCCTTCAGCACTCTTCATGTTCTTTTCCTTTGAAATGGCAGGTCACAATGAGACTCTGGAGGATGATGAAAGAATGAGTCCCTGAATAATCACAGGGGAGGAGAGACTCCCACCAAGCATGCACACAGTCCTTAGGCTTTTACTTAAATGAGAAGTACTCTGTTACACTGACCATTGACATTTTGGGGTTTATTTATTTCAGCAGGTGTTCTACACTAACTACTATGATCTAGTATTGGGTTTGGTCTCTTGGTCTGCCTAGTAGATCATGCAGAAAATAGAAATCGGTTGCTCTGTAACAGATAAATGTGTTTTCTAAGTATCCATTGCAATTAAAACTGAATATATTTTGCTTTAAATCTACTCTAAATATATTTTCTTTAAATCTACTTATGTAATATATTTTGACAGTTCTAGTTTTGTTCTAGTCATGTTTTGTGTTTATCTATGACCTCCCATCCAGCCTTACCTCCCAGTTAATTAAGATCTATCTCATTTAGGATTTTTGAGGAATACCTAAACAGATAGTTGCATTACTGTCTCTTAGCAGATTCCTGGCCCTTCCCAAGACACCCGTCCTCTAAGGCCTGGCCCAAGTCTTCCCTTCCTCCAGGAAGCTTTCTGGATGCTCAAGCCCAGAAAAGTCTCTCCCTCCTCTGAACTTATACAGCCTGAGAACCTGGGCTATCTGTTAAGCTCTAAGGCACACATTGACTTTTTTTTTGGATAATTACCTTTTAAATATGTCTCTTATTCACTTCTTTTTCCATCCATCCATCCATCCATCCATCCATCCATCCATCCATCATATATTCAAGTACTTACATTGTTTTTGGGATTGTGCAGGACACCATATCTACAGAGATGAATACAACACAGGGTCTCCATTCACGGTGATACATGTACATGCAGGAACAGATATGTGATCAAGTTGTACTCTAAAATTTAATTAAATATCATGATAATAGTGCATAAGAAACATTTTGATGCATTGAGGGAGGAACAGTGTTGCAACTGCAGTTATGATCACTTGGGTCGTTACAAGTACCAGACCCTTGCTGAGTTCCTTGTTTTCAGTGTCTCATTTAATCATTGCGACTCTGCTGTGGCTTTGTCTGGGCTTCTGTAACAGAATACCAGAGACTGGGTGGCTTATATGCAACAGACATTTATTTCTCAGGTTTCCGGAGGCTGGAAGTCTAAGATCAGGGTGGCAGCATGGTTGGATGAAGACCCTTTTCCAGGTTAAAGATTTTTATTCTTTTCTTACATGGTAGAAGGGGAAAAATAGTTCTTTGGAGTCTCTTTTATAGGGGCACTTATTCACGAGGGCTGTGCCCTTTTGACTGAATCATTTCCCAAAGTCCCAACCTCCTAATACCTACTCTTTGGGGGCTAGCTTTCAACATATGAATTTTGGGAGGACACATTCATATCATATCAGGTAGTAAGCCCATTTTACAGTTGAGGAAATGAAGTCATGGAACATTAGCTTCATTTATCTAAGGTCACTTGGTGGATGCGTATCAGGGCCAAGGTTAAAACCATGGACACTCTGATTTCTCAAGACTTCTAGCCCCTAAACTCTCCAGGTCTCCCTTGAAAGATCAGTAGCTGATAACTGAGTGTAAAGGAGAAGGAGCTACAGACAGAGGGAGCTCTATTGGCTGGGCTCAGAGGATGAGGGAGTGTGACAAGTTTTGAGGTTCTGAGAGAGGATGAGAGTCAGGGTGAGGATGGCAGGGGCTAAGGGGGAATAGGAGGCTGAAGCCTGATTTTGAAGGGCCTTGGCATCACCATTAGGAGTGTGAACTGAAGCTGGGGACAGTGAGAGGCCAGTGGGGTCTTTTAAGCTGGAGGTAATGGTGAGTGTTTACCACATGCCAGGCCCCATGCTATATCTACTCCTTGCCTGTACTACTCCAACCCTATGAGAGTACTTACCCAGAGGTCAGGGAAGGGAAAAGTCAAGTACAGAAAAGTCAACCAGTGTGACTAATGTCATTATGTGAGAAAGACAGAGGCAGTGGTCTCAGTGTAAGTCCACATTCTTAACCACTCTCCTCTACAAAGCCTCTCATCTTCTGTGATTTAGAAATGACCCTGTCTGGCAGAGACCAGTAAGGCAAGACAAAGATCAAGGACAAATTTAGGAGGCTGATGTAATTAATACCCAGGATAAGAGACAGTGAAGATCTGAACACTGGTTATGGGGAGTCTGCATTTCCCCACTCCATGGCACAAAAATGATAATGGATTCTTCTGGACACCCCCCCCCCCCCCGCTTATGAGACCAGTTTCCAGATTTTTTTTTTAAATTCATTTGTTTATTTTAGAGAGAGTGTGAGAGAGTAAGAGACCACATACATGTGTGAGGGAGGAGCAAAGGGAGAGGGAGAAGGAGAGAAACAGATTCCCCACCCAGCATGGAAACCAGGCTTGATCCCATGACCCTGAGATAATGACCTGAGCCTGAATCAAGAGTAGGATGCCTAACTGACTGAGCCACCCAGGCACCTGGTTTCTAGATCTTTAAATTTGAGGAGCAGAACTGGAAAAATGGGGAGCATCTACTTACCAAGCAAGCCTGTTGCTCTCCTCTCTCTGGCTCCAAACTTAGCTTGCAGACCAAGTACCTCCTCCATGAATAAAATGCATTCCTCCTTCCCTGGGTTGACCTTTGAATTATATTTTTCTTCTGCAAAGGCTTATAGAGATTCTTAAGAATTATAAAGTTGGTCAATTATTTATGCAGAGTCCTTCCCACCATCACTTCTAGGAGAAAAATGCCTGGTCTTTCTCCAAGTCTCAGAGAAAAACAGCTTTTTATTTTGGACAATTTTTTGGTCATCTGTAGTGAGTTACAATTATCCTGTTTTGTGTCTCTAGAAACCTATGCCTGGCCTCAGGGAGGCATTACCTATTTGCAGAAGCCTTGAACCACCACCAGACCTGCTCAGGCAGAACTTCCACTGCTGTTGAATTCTGATTGCATTATGACTTCCTTGATGTTTGCAATATCATGTGTAAATAACAATTTGCCGTGTTCCTGGGAGCACTCTTTGTTTTCCAAGTAGGGTAATCAAAAACGTTTCCATAATTTGGTCACCAACTTACACTTTCCTGCTCTGATGATTCAAATCACAAGACAAGAGATAAATAGGCACTGTGTACTTTTTAGCCCATACTATTTAACTTCTAAAAATATTGCTACATCCAACGTTCCCCCGCCTTATCCCCAACCCCACAAAAAGTTCTTCTCTTTGTGGTTATTATAAAGGTCAGGGGGAGGGCTTTTCTTGCTGAACACCCAGGATGCTTTAGACAGTGACAAAGCCACAGAAAGATGATGACATTTGGAAAATAGATGGAAAATGTTAAGCCAAAGTAGGGCTCACAACTCAGGCTAAGATCCAGGGTATCTATAGGATTCCCATGTACACCCTGTGTATATTTACCATAAAGTGCACTTATCAGAGGCCTGAAATCCAGCCTTGTTTCTCTTACCAGCCTCTGAGACCATGAGGCTCCATCAGGCCAGAGCTGAAACACTTACCTAATTTGCAAAAGAGGTACTGTATGCACTAACAAAAGCCTTAGATCCTTGGCTCCATGTTATGGACTGAATGTTTGTGGCCCTACTCTCCAAATACGTTTGTTGAAGCCCTAACCCCCAAGGTGATGGTATTTGGAGGTGGAGCCTCTGGGAGGTATTCAGATTTAGATGAGGCTATGAGAATGGGGTCACCATGATAGGATCAGTGTCCTTATTTAAAAAGGAAGAGAAACCACAGTGCTTGCTCCCTCTCCTTCTGTCGTAAGAGGACATAGCAAGAAGGCAGCTGTCTGCAAGCTGGAAAGGTCTCTCACAGGAACTGAATCTGAAGGTAACTTGACCTTGGTCTTCCCAGTCTCTAGATTGGTGAGAAATAAATGTCTGTTCTTTAAGCCACCCAGTCTATGGTATTTTGTTATAGCATCCTGAACTGGCTAAGACTGTCCCAATTCCCAATTCAACCATGAATTTCCTAAAGTAAACTATGACCCCTTCGTTTGTAGGTAGAAAAAAAAGCTTTGAATTATCTTAAGGAGAGAAAGGGAAACCTATTTAATGAAAATAGAAGGTATTCTTTTCTTTTTTTTTTTTTTAAGAAATTATCTTTATAAGGGATTCAATTGACAATGCATACTCTGTGTGTATTTCTCTATGTATAAATTTTCCCTCAATAAAAACAAGCAATAAATGAACTCTACTTAATGGTATGTATGCTATACTATTTAGGGTAGTAATATTTGAAACATCTTAAAATTCATGAAAAGTAAGATGACTTTTTTTTTGTGGATAAAAGATGAATAGATAGCTATTTGGTAAGGTAGATACAGCAAATTGTTAATTGTAGAATCTAGGTAGTACTTGTGAGTGTTCACTGTATAATTATTACAAGATTTATATATGTGTGAACATTTTTATCAGAAAATGTTGGACAAAGAACCCAAGAACAAAGCTATAGTTGGACTTCCATAACAGTAGAACTATCAGGATATTCTCACTCTCCCTTGTTTATTTCCCTCTCTGTGTCAATCAGCCTACTTTCACTATTGCAGAATAGCTTTCCCTAAATGGCCAAAAACATGACTACCAAGACCTCACAGATTTATGTCTTATGGCTTTAGTACTAGAGAGGAGACTGGCCAAATAGTTTTTCTGCTTCCAAGTCCAGGAGGAAAGACTCATTAACCCAGCTTGGGTGAGGCACCCATTCTTAGACCAATTAAATGTGGCCAGTACCAGGGCCTTATAAGCAAATGGTATCTGTTTAGAAAACATAAGATAAATGACCAAGTTGGAAGAGTGTGGAGAGAGAAAGGCTTCAAGAAGAATAGAAATGTTTCTCATCGAAGAAGGTGCTCTGGAATCAGATGAAACAATAGTGCCTATTATAACAACATAAAAATGGGAAGGACCCACTTCATTCACATAATCGAATTTGTCTCTAAGTAAAGAAAATATTTAAATGAGTAGTAGACCACATATACTTAGCCAAAGTCATCAACAAAATGTTTCTGTAGTTATATCCCTCAAGCCTAATGTGAACAGGGTTCTCTACATATGTCCTTCTATTTAAATCCTATCCATGGAGGTGGGGGACACCTGAGTGGCTCAATAGGTTAAGCGTCAGTCTTTGGCTCAGGTCATGATCCGGGGATGCTGGGATCCAGTCCCGCATGGACTCCCTGCTCAGTGGGGAACATGCTTCTCTCACTCCCTCTGCCCCTCCCCCAGCTTGTGTTCTCTTTCTTAAATAAATAAATACAATCTTTAAAAATAAAAATAAAAATGAATAAATCCTATTCATAGGGTTTATTTCATGTCTCACTTTTCCCAAATGTCATGGTCATCATTGATCTATTTCTTCCTCCCACTGCATTTCCTGATCATACAATGTCTTTTATTTATAAATGATTTTGTATGTAGAGCTCATCTCTCCTTCTAGATTCTAAGCTACACAAATATCTTTATAGTAATCATTATTGTTGACATGAATAATTGACAATACTTTCTTCTACTCTCTGTAATTTGTAGTCCAATCCCACATAAACTATAAGTAATTACATATTTGGGAAGAGATGTAGGGAAGATGAGGTTTCATATCAGTTATATGAAGTACTTTGAATATTTATACAGCAGGAAGGAAGAACAGATAAGTGGCAGGGTTGCTGATTTTTTTCTTGAAATATAAATGGGTTCCAGGCATTGAGTAATATGTTAATGAAAAATCTCACACTGAAAGCGCAAACCCAAAGTGTTTGTAAAATATGGGACAGTGCTTTTTGCTGTGAAAAGAGTGAGTGAGGACACAATTACTCCACTTTCTCTACTTAGGGAAATCTCACCAGGGGAAAAAAAAAGTCAGAAGATGTATGTAAAGAGACATTCTTTCTAAAAGGTGATGAATACTTAACACAGATTTCCAAGTCTGAGTCTTGCTAAAGCTTACTAATTTATAGTAGTTGATGGTGGTCAATTTGAATTTGTGAAAAGTAATAATTACATGGAATGTGATTTGTGTGGCATAATTAGAAGATAAAAACACTGAACAACAAAGTGTCACCAGAAAATGTTCCATAGACAGCACCCTATTCATTTAGTTAATGAATTTTGAAAACTTTTCATTTTAGGATATAAACAGTGCTCCCCAGTGACTGAAAATGGCTCGTTGTTTAAAGTAATTTCCCTTTTGGAGCACCTGGGTAGTTCAGTCAGTTCAATGTCTGACTCTTGGCTTTGGCTCAGGTCATGATCTTTTGATGGTGAAATGGAGCCCCATGTCAAGCCCAAGGGCCTGGCTCTTTGCTCAACATGGAGTCTGATAAGATTTTCTCTCTCCTCTGCCCCTCCCCCACTAGTGGGCTAGCGCTCCCTCTCTCAAAGAAATAAATAAGTAGAATCTTTAAAAAAAGGTAACTTCCCTTTTCTATGTGTTTTCTACTTGTCTATGTTATTTTTGATTGATCCCCATGTGAGTTTCTAACATTTTAGCTTTACTTTAAAAATCCATTCTCATGCAACTTGACTTGATCTCCTGAGGTAAACAGATTTTGAGGCTTGCCAGAGATTAGAAGCCCATTGAGTTGTGGGACAGACTAAAAATCAATATACTCAATTTCTAATATACCAGGCAACTAACTAGTAACAACAGATTTGAATTGGACTAGTTCTAAATTATTAACTTTTAATGTTGTGGGTTTTTTTTTTTATCGTTGTTTGTTTATTTTTGTTTTTTAAGACCGATGAGTGTGTCCATAGGATAAAAATTATAAGTGTGATATGCTCCTAAATAATTTAGGTTCTTAAGGACAATGCTTATGAGGGATTAGGGATAGGGAACACAGTGAGCCCAACCAGCTGATTTTGGCTGGGTTTGATTGCACTGTAAAATTTATGATTTCTTTATTTTTCACTGTTTCAATTGGAAAGGTGACTATTTGTCTATCTTATGCATGTAAATACACAGATAGATAAATTTATATAAATTACCATTTTATCATTTTTATTTGGCAAGAGCAGATAATTGGAACTAAATTGATCCTTTGAAGTTTCATTCAGAATCCTTCATCCTTCCCTTCCATCTGTACTGC
This sequence comes from Enhydra lutris kenyoni, assembly GCF_002288905.1. Taxonomy (NCBI): domain Eukaryota; kingdom Metazoa; phylum Chordata; class Mammalia; order Carnivora; family Mustelidae; genus Enhydra; species Enhydra lutris. The sequence continues at coordinate 60,722,584 of NW_019154096.1, read as the reverse complement.
TTCTGTAGAGGAATGATTTTGAGGAAATAAGGTTCACTGTATGTTTAAACCAATGTGTTTCGCTTGTGGCTATGCAGGTCCAATTAACTCCTTTAACAAATTGGATGAAAAGAAGTTATTATATTATGTTTCCAGCCAATTAGGGTTGTTTTGGTTGAATGCTCCCTCTTGTAAACTTATTTAAAGTTAATAAAACACGGTACTGAAATATACTTCATGAAAGCAAAAGTCTAGAGGGGAAATAGAAGAAATATACAAAGCATTTTGAAGGTATTTCATTATTACCTGGGCCAATGTCTTCATTATTACAAAATAAAATGAAGTTTGTTCAATGGGTCACAATATGGCAAAGTTGAAGGAACACAGCACTGGGAACCAGGGACCTAGTGAACTAGTCTTACTGTCAATTCTGTGGCTGTAGCATCTTGAATTTACTTTTCCTAATCTGGAAAGTGGAAATAATAATCCTGTTGCTCCAAAGATCCAGTGACAGAATGAATACAATGTGCTTTGAAAAAACATGGATTATAAGTTAGAAATTATAAAATAAAGATGGAACACTAGGTGGTCTTTCTGAAAGTATTTAAGATATATACAAGGAGGGGCGCCTGGGTGGCTCAGTCATTAAGTGTCTGCCTTTGGCTCAGGTCATGATTCCAGGGTCCTGGGATCGAGCCCCACATTGGGCTTCCTGCTCGGGGAAGACTGCTTCTCTCTCTTCTACTCCCCCAGCTTGTGTTCTCTCTCTCATGGTCTCTCTGTCAAATAAATAAATAAATCTTCTAAAAAAATTTAAAAAATAAAATATATACAAAAGATTTACTTTTCTCAATACAAATGTTCCTAAGCAGAAATTTTATATACAAAACCGGAGTTTAATTGAGCTAAACATAAATAATCAGCCCTCTCCTTCACTTGGCCTACTTATAATACAAGTGAAAAAGGACTTTACAAAAGGCAAAAACAAAGTGATTTTTTTCTCCCAAAGTAATTACATGTTTATGAAGGAAATTCTCATGCTTTAATTTGGTCAAAAGAAAATCTAAAGAGTGTAATCACTGTATCAAGTACTTAATGATTCCTCAATTGATCTAAGAATATTGCTTTAAATAATTCCCCAGATTGTGGTTGTTAAGAACATGTGCAAAAATCTTCCTGATGATCTTTTCCCCAGAGCTCTCCATGTCAGCAAGGCCATGGAGCTCTGGCATTTCCAGGAGTCCTGTTTCAGGCTTCTTCTACGTAGTCTTTCAGTTAAAGACCCAGCAACAGTTGGGTAAAAAAGGTTTTTTTTTTTTTTTTTTTTTTTTTAATATTTATTTATTTATTTTAGGGAGAGAGAGAGAGAGAAGGTGAGAGACAGTGCTCATACCAGCGGGGCAAGTGGCAGATGGAGAGAATCTACAGCAGATTCCCTGCTGAGCCTGGAGTCCAAAGTTGGGTTCAATCCCACAACCCATGAGATCATGACCTGAGCCAAAACCAAGAGTCTAATGCTTAACTGACTGAGCCACCCAGTGGCCCCTGATCTCCTTTTTTTTAAACCTAGTCATTTATGTTCGGTCAACCGAGGGTGGGAAGAATGTAGATTTCCATGAGTAACCACAAAATCTGACAGCTGGCCATTTTTCCCTTTCCAGAAATTTCACCTGGATTTAATTTACCTCCTGAGGCTTAAGATATTATTGGCTGGTGGCATGGCACTATGCTTTGGTTGAACAAAGTTGGAAAGAGGTTCATTGTATTTTGTCACTGTGGTCCTTCCTATTTAGATGAAATTAGCTCCACCCTCCTTAATGAAAGGCCACAGAAATAAAAGTCCTTTCAACATATTTCATGAAGTTAGGGAGTGTTATTGGATCTCATAAATATGAATGAGGTATTCATTGGAAGAAAGGAGATGGGTCTTCTCTTGGAAATGCTCAGCCAGGCAGGGTTTCTACAGGTACAGCCTTTCTGACTTAGTCTATGGTCAGATTCACCCTTGCTAATCAAGGCTCTGATTTTAGGCAGTCACAATCTCAGGCTTGGCCTGAGTCAATGAGAAGAACAGCTTCCCATTGGCGGTTGACCTTGGGGCCTCCCCACAGGCCTTGACTCTGGGGAAGTCTTGGCTGGAATTTAGTGGCTCCAGTTAAACTAAGTTCAGCATCCTGGGGGAAAATAAACAGGATAAGGGTTGTGATGGGAACTATCTAGGCCTGGGCACACTCCTATTTCTAATCATTTAGAAAACATTATATAATAATAGTGAGTTAGCAATAATGTTACAGTTTGAGTTATACAGTATGGGCCAGACGTCATGGTAAGTCTGCTGTGTCTCCTTTAATCCTCACAATAGCCTCATGAGATAGATATTACTATCCTCTTTTTCCTTCCTTCCTTTTTGTTTTTCGTTTATTTTCTGCTTTTTGTTTTGTTTTGTATTTAGGTAAGACAGCTGAGGGTTAGAATTGCTAAGTGATTTGACAAAAGCCATGTAGATGAGGCACTACAATTTAAGTGCAAATTCGTCTATTCCAAGTTGAGAGTTTAAACACACACACACACACACACACACACACACACACACACACATTGCTTACGTTTATTTATTTCCGTGTCTGTCCCTCTCCCAATTAAATGTCATGAGTTCATACTCACACCACCAATTCCAACCCCACAGCACAGGGGACATCCTAATCTCCCCTGTCTCCATAGTGACAACTCTACCTTGCACAACATTTGTGCAGATTAGAACAGTGTAGATAAACCCCCATCAGTATGGCCACATGGTGCCTCATGTGAATTGGAAAGAGATGTCTCTTTCTCAAGGTAGAAATTTGGCAACGGAATGTGATTGGTTTCCGGCTCCCGCTCACCCTCTCGGCTGGAGCTCTTTGTTGCAATGCCCAACCAGAATAGGGTGACATGGAGGCCCCACAGACTTGGAACATAATAAGTGGTAAATTATTTATGCTCAGGGTCAAATCTTTCAGGGAAACACCATAGATACATACATATAAATAACTTATGACTAATCATTTTTCCTTGGAGAATTTTTCGTAACAGGGTAGTGGAATGAAAAAGAAAGTGTCACCGAGGTTTTCCAAGTGGGTGGGAAAATCAATGCAATCCAGTGTGTTGTCAATATCACCAATTATATCTAACTGAGCATAGAGGAAAGTGGGCTGATGGGCCTATTACAGATTATTTTTTTAGCCTGATGCCTGGCTATATGTCACCCTAAAGTCTGAATCAGAAGCAGGTTGAAATAAAAATAAAGCCTATCCCTGTCTTCCAAAGCTGGCTAGCAGCCAGGAAGAAGTGGGTCTGTCTATAACGTAGAGTTCATGATTCAAAATGACATTGAAGTTAAGGAAAAAAAGAGAAAGCCTTGCCTAATTTCATGTACATGGTCAGTAAAGTTTGCTGACAGATTTATGAGCTTCTACCTCTTCAACACTCCTCTGCTGAATTTTTTCACTGACTCGTATCTGAAGAGAGGCAAATGAGCTCGTCTTCAGGCCCTTCGAATGATCTTTCCCAGGACCTAATGGTTTTTAAATCTATCAGAGAAACTGATTGAATTTGACTCCATGCTGCCATTGTCAGAGGCCCTGACATGGAGGCTCTTGGGACACAGACTTCCATGGCTGGCATTGTCCATTGGAGGACAGCAAGGAGATAATGAGCATGACCTCTGCACTAGGAATGGGCTGGACACCACGTTGGATAGTCCCCTCTCCTCTTTAGGAACCTGAGCTACACAATGTGACAGTAACACAACACTCTAGGCCACTGCAGGAACTGCTCAGCCGCTGCATTTCTTTTTAACCTTTCCATGGGGTAGATGTGGAGGACTTCAGAGCCACGTGACCTCTTGCCTCCAGAGCCAGGTGACAGTGACCCCTTCGACTGCCTTGCAGGGTGTGAGGATTAAAGACTAACGTCCAAGAGACAGAGCAGAGGCAACATGGGTTCTTCCATAGTGGGCAGCTCCCATTCCACTGCTTTCAAAAGTTAAGACGTTTTCAGGCTGAAACAGATGAAGTGTTGCAGATGTAGGTAGATGAGGAAGTGGCCCAGGGGATGATAGAAACTAAACTTTGTAGGGCAGGCCAGCCTGCTGGGAACTCAGGAAGGCGTTGGTGTTGCAGCTTTGAGGCAGAATTCCTCCTCTGGGAAACCTCAATTTTTGTTTTTAAGGCCTTCAACACTGTGGATGAAACCCACTCACATTCTTGACAGTAGTTTCCCTTCACCTAAAATCAACTGATTAGAAATGTTAACCACATCTGACATAAAACTTCAGAGCAATACTTACCAGTGTTTTGTTAAGTACCTGGACACGAGAGCTCAGTCAAGATAGCCCCGAAAGACCATCACATGGGCTTTAATCGAATGCTCTGTCTGGTACGGGAAAGCCTATGCAAAGGCCAAGCCAAGTGAGTTCTTTGTAGTTGGTTTTCTGGTCATTGGATCCCTATGAAGAAAAAGAGGTGTGAACTTCCCATTAGATAATTCTGGAAGAGGCTGCCACAGAATGTGCATCCAGCAGATATTCAATACATGGGTCTTTTTTCCTTCCACATGTAGGATCCTCTGCTCCTCTCCTCCTGAGGATGGGAGAAAGAAAGAGGTTCACTCTGTCCAAAGGAGAGCTGGAGCTGAGGGTGCCCTGGGCTGGTCCCTCAGCCACAGCCAGAGTTCAGGAATCACCTTCTTTGTCACCCTCTGTTGTCTGGCCAATTCCCACCACAGATGGGAGGGAAACACCACCACCCTGGGAGTGACAGGGGATCCCAGCTACCTATTTTTCAGGGTCAGCCTGTGTACAGGCAGAGCAGATGTCTCTGGGTGACCACCACAGGGAAGGGTCTCCAGCCCACACCTGTGTCCTCTATCTAGTTGGACCACAGAGGTTAGGTGTGGTTTCAGAATGAAACAGATCAGAGTTTAAACTTGCTTCCCCCATTTACCAGCTGTGGTACCCAGAGCAAGTTACCTGCCATTTCTCCATTAGCCAATTTGGGTCAATGTATCTGTATAATGTTGTATAATGTTGACGTAAGGAGGAAATGGGGGTAATAGAGGAAGAACTTTGTGTAGCGCCTGAAACTAAGAACTGCTGACTGTTACTGCTTCAACTTAAAGTTCTACCAGTTGAGAAACATTCCTTTAGCTTAAATCCTCCACGCACGTATTTTAGGGCCACCCGACAGAGGGGCCTCATTATGTTACCATCACCTGGCATGAATCAATATTCCCGGTCAGTTTCCTACATGAAAAGAGTGAACTGGGCATGTGGGGAGGCCAGGGGTAAGGACAGAGATAGTAGAAGTAAATTATATTTCACAGAATTTCCCTAGCTCCAGATTCATATTTCTTAACCAACTGAGCCACCCAGGCGTCCCAAAGATTCATATTTCTTAAGAAGAAAAATTGGGTCACCTTGCCAGATGCTACTTCATTATTACCAACATGTGGTCCCATAGAAAGCCTTCCGTGCTGCTGTTAGGGCATGGGGTAGAAGGAGCTAGATTGTATACAGAAGAAAATTCAATTCTATTCTAAAAAAGGAGAACCACAAAGCTGAGACTCAGGCCATCATTCTAAAAGGGAAAAAGAAAGGAAAAGAAGAGGAGGGAAGACAGAGACACGTGAAGGGCTCAGAAGAATTCCCTGACTTTTCACTTTCAACATCAAGGCAACTGGAGTACACAGAGGTTTCCTGAACAGGTCATATCTGAAACTAAAACTGTAGGTGTTGGTCTTAGAAAAGGCACAAAATTCTGTAGCTCGCAATGAGGGTTGCATCACAGTGACAAGTGCAAGGGGTCAAGTCACGCAACCTGGGTGTGACTATCATGTGGAGCACTGGCTGGTGGTGTGACCTGAGCCTCAGCTCCTGCCTCTGTGAAATGGGAGCAATAAAAAATGATAATAATACCACCCACCTCATAGGGCTCTTCTGGAAAGTAAGTGTGAATGTGTAAGTGAAGTATTAACCAAGTGCTTGACATAGAAGTACTCGATCAGTTTTTCTGTGGCCCTCAGCATCATCGTCCCTGTCATCATAATCACCTTCTTCTAAATCATGAAACAGGAAACAGTGGTATCCAAAATGGACTAGCAATGGAGAGTGGGGGTGCGAATATCCACAGCAAATCAGAGTTTACTCTGTTATTATTCCATGTAGACCTGCAGTTGGGAGTTGGTTAATTAAAGCTCAGATACCTTGAAACCAAACCTATTCAAAGGCATTGAATGGCTCTAGAAATAGAGCCAAAAAAATAATTTGCAGCTAGAAACAGAGACATTGCCCAGTAGAAGATCTTTTGATGAGTCAAACAACGCCAGGGCATTGGCAAAGTCTCCACTAACAGAAGACAGTTGATTCCAGGGCTCAGAACTCCAGACGGCCCGCAGGAAACTTTGATGGTTAAGGAGACGTGGTCTTAGGATCCTCAGCCAAGAAGAAGTGTGTTTTGTAAATAAATGCAAGAACCAAACCACACAGGGCAGGCGGCTACAGGCTTTCACGGGCATTAATTTTCCTTACTATCACGAATGTTTAAATGCTATAAACACACATAAGCGTGACAAATGGGAAAGCGCAAAATGACCATTAGGATTATAATATGTGTGTGAGAAAGCCATTGAAACACTTTTGCAAATAAAGGGCCATATAAATACTAAATATTTCTACTCATTATTATTATTAATAATGTGTCATCTGGCCAAAGCCATTCCTTAAGTACTTTATGTTCTCTGCTGGAATCAAGTCATTAATTCCATTTATATAGTTAATGGGGAAGCCCTGAGTCCAAATTAGGTTCCTGGGAAGGTGTATTAGAATTACAGGCAAGGGGAGATCCTTATCCCTTTTTTCCCCCCTTAGCAAATGTGAGGTTGCCTTTACACCCAAAGCTTTTTTGCCCCTGAACTCTACTTGGATGAGACCCTGGAACAATACTATGGAAAGAAGTGGTTATGATCGTTCATGATAGTTTTGAGTCAGATGACCTATGGCTAGGACCTCAGCATAACCCTGGCCCATTAACAAGTCTCTTCCACAGCAGTCACATTCTAATTGGCCCCAGCAACCAGCTTTCTCTGTGTGTAGTGAAATAGGGCAGAGTGGGAGAATGCCCGATGATGTGCCCCTTTCAAACTCTGCAAGGCAGTTAGCCTATGACCCTTTTCCAAATGGGGACAGGAAAGCCAGGTGGATAAGACTGTGGGCTCTAGAGTCCATGGTGCCCACTTCGTGCCCCAGCTTACCAGTATCTGAATCTTCATTGGTTAGTTTGCTTAATGTTTCCAACAAAACTGCCTCATCCTTGAAAGGAAGACTAGCCTTGAAAACAGCTTAATAGTAAATACTTTTAGGTTTATCTGACTTATTTATATTTATTAGAAAAGGAAGGAAAGAAAGGGAAGGAGGAAGATGTGGAGAAGGAAGGGAGGTAGGGAGGGAGAGAGGGGAGGAGGGGAGTGGGAGGAAGGAAGGAAGGAGGGGGAGGAAGGGAGGAGAGCAGGCAGGTAGAGAGAAAGGGCTCCCTAATAAGCCATAGCTTTACCTGTCAGACCTGAGAGAAGACAGGCTAGAGGACCCTCCTGAGAGCCCAGGGTCTCTCCTCCCAGAGTCTGGCCTTACTCTCTATCACTGAAAGGCTCAAGAGCAAGAATGCTGTGAAACCCAGTGGAGCAGACACCTCCTAGGAGCCAGACTTGGGGGGCTGCTCGAGCAGCAGTGACAACTTTTGCTTTTTTAAAAAATTATTTTTATTAACATAAAATGCATTATTTGCCCCAGGGGTACAGGTCTGTGAATCACCAGGCTTGTACATTTCACAGCACTCACCATATCACATACCCTCCCCAATGTCCATCACCCAACCACCCTCTCCCTAACCCTCCCACCCCGCAGCGACCCTCAGTTTGTTTTCTGAGATTAAGAGTCTCTTATGGTTTGTCTCCCTCCCGATCCCATCTTGTTCAACTTTTGCTTTTTGCGGAGGGTGGTGGGGTCTGTGCTGTGTGCATGTTTAAAGATTACAAAGAGAGGGAGGTGTGAGTCTGTCTTGCAGCACTGTGGTCCCTGTAGAGGATGTTTTGGCTGAATCAATGTGTCCTTGCTCTGCAATTACCAGTCTAATTAGAGGGGGAGGTTACGGCTCAGATGACTTTCAGCCAGCTCTGGCTACATATATAAACAAATACATTGTTTGAATTGGAAACCTATTTGGCAACACATGAAGATCTCACCCTTTGGTTTCAGGGAGGTTATTTCAGGAACATGGAACTCTTGGAGGAGAGTCCACATCTCATTCCTGCAACTGATAAAAGCGAGCCCATAAGGGTTATTCAGTACTTTCTCTATCAATTGCTTCTAGATTATTCTACACCAGAGGCTTTACAAGCAGGGGATAAAAGTCATTATATATCAACAACACATTTTTTTTAAGATTTTTTATTTGTGTATTTGACAGAGAGAGAGAGAGAGAGAGATCACAAGTAGGCAGAGAGGCAGGCAGAGGGGGAGGGGGAAGCAGGCTCCCTGCTGAGCAGAGAGCAGGATGTGGGGCTCAATCCTAGGACCTTGGGATCATGACCTGAGCCGAAGGCAGAGGCTTAACCCATTGAGCCACCCAGGCGCCCCAACAACACATTTACAGAACCTTTTCAATGTGCCAGGTATAGAGAGAATACTTTATAAATAATTTTTCTCTTTTGCTTTTGAAACAACCCCATTTTTTAGGTGAGGAAACTGAGCTAACTGAAAAGCACCAAACTCGGGTTTGCACCTCTATTTATGCTACTGTACCCAGGGAACATCCACGCCCCTCCGCTGGAGGAAGTTGGCAGAAGACAGAGGCATGGATCATATCCATAGGGGTGATGAAGGAGACAACTCCTGAATTGTGGATAGTGACACTAATGATAATGGTCACCCACGGATTCGGTAAGACTTGCCATATAATGGGAGATTTGTTAGAAAGTAGAAGGCCTGTGCCTTGCAGGCAGGTGCCTCTGGGCTCTGGGACTGGTCAGTGCTGGACTACCTGCTCCTTCCCACCAGGAGAGCTGGGCACAGGAGACAGGCCATCATGGACACATTATCTCAGTGACTGAGACATGACTTGCACTGCAGGAGAACTGGTAGTTTTGCCTGATGGCAAAGAGCAGGAATTTGGTTCTTCTGGAGGCCTTTTGATGAATAAATGGTGAGCGGCCCTGCTGTTTAGGGACGCTCCTGGTCCTCAGTCCTTCTCTTAGGAGCCTCCGTGCATCAGAGTCCAGGCTCACCAACATCAGAAATGCTGGCTGCATGTGTTCTGTTCATGGGCGATGGATAAAACATTTAACATGCTGACTCTGTAATACCCTCATGTATTTAAAATATAATTAAGGATTTGAGTGAAAAGATCCATTCTCACTTTTGTCTCTCCTTCTTCAAGTTTATACTCTTCTCCCTTAGATGACTACATTTTAGTCTTTTTTTTTTTTAAATGTGTCCCTCTGGGTATTAAAAAATGCAGCTAAAATATGCATAGGTATAGTCCCTTTTCCTTGCTTATGTAGAAGTGTGACACTGCTCTGTACCATTTGTTTTAGCATATCTTTTTTATTTCCAGAACTTGGAAAGATCTTACATCCTTTTCATAGGCGCACCATGTGTCACAGGATGGGTAGATGGTAACTGACTCCCATCAATTTCCTATAGGACACTCAGGTTGTTTACGATCTTTTGCTATTTCCAAGGATGCTGCAGGGAACAGCCTGTATGGGCACTTTTCTGTGAATGCATAAAATGCACCATTTTAGATGTACTTTTGGATGTAGACTTTGCAGAAGTCAGCTGCTGTTAAGGACATAATGCCTTTTCCTTTAGGAAACTTTTGGGTATTCTGACAGCCTGAGTCAGAACTTTAAAATTCATCCTTGAGAGTGCATTAGGTGGTATGTGATTTCTTCATCCTCTAGGAGACGAAGATCTTCATTTGAAGCTCCTGTCCAAGTCATCAGTATAGAGCTTGCCCATTTCTTGAAATTAAGAAGCCACATGAGCCACTTAATAATTCTCCTAGAGCCTGGCTCTTCCCATCACACATCACTACTCAGACATCTTCAAGGGGGTGCTCAGTGACCGCAGTCTGGAAGCCAAGGCCTTCTGCTCTCAGACTCTAGTACACATTTCCACTGCTCCTGTGGCCACTCAGTGCTCCCCGCCCATCCATGCAGAGGCCTGGACTCTCCAGATACAAGCCTCTGCCTGCCCCCTCCACTCTCCACAATGCCTCATTCGTCCCCTCATCTGGCGCTCATTCACGCTGCTCTGTGTTCGGGGCACACACCTTCTCTCTTTCTGGCTACGCGATCTTCTGGTGCAGGGATTTCTCTACCTTCTCCAGGTACTGCGTTTGCACCAGCAGCTAGAAGCAGCCTTGCACAAGGTCATTGTTCAGTAGAGAATTGCGGTGATGCTCAGCAGCTGTTCTCCGAGGTCCTGAGCTGTGGCTCCCCCATCTTGGCCCCGAGTGACTGTGGCAGTAACTTCCCTCTGTGATAACTTTTCATGGTTTCTGTGGCAGCACGAGTGTTTCTCCCCTTTTCAGAAAGAAGTGCTTCAAACAGCCAGTAAGTCCCACTGAGGCTGGGCAGCTCCATTTTCCTTCCTTCTGGAAAGCTGCCCACAAAAGTCCCTCATGAGGCCCTGCTAGTAAAGGATATTGTGCTGCAATTAATCTTTGAAAAGTTCTGGGTCAAAGTCCCCTGCCCTCCGCCCTCTCAGCTTCTTTCTCTTTAGCCTTAGGAAAGACAAATTGATGGGGGTAGTAGGGGTGGGGCACACCTGAGTGGCTCAGTTAGTTAAGCATCTGCCTTCGGCTTGGGTCATTGTCCTGGGGTCCTGGAATCGAGCCCCACATCAGGCTCCCTGCTTTCTGGGAAGCCTGCTTCTCCCTCTCCCACTCCCTCTGCTTGTGTTCCTTCTCTTGCTGTGTCTCTGTCAAAGAAATAAATGAAATCTTGAAAAAAAGAAAGACAAAAGGGCTTTGCCCCCCCACCCCCCGAGTGAACTCTCCCACCAACAAAAGACCTTTCCCTTCCTCTTAAGGTTGGAGAGAACTCAACATCTTTTTAGTTTTCAAACATAGTGACAGTTTCTAATTCAGCTTCACAGGTTCCTATTTGCTTGGAGGGACCTAGAAATCAGGTCTCGGATACCACTCTGTGGAACCTGCAGTTTTCTTTGTCAGAAATGCATGCTGTTTTAACCATAATGGAAAGAGGAAGCAACAAACTCCCTGCTCATGTATCAATGTCCTCCAAGTGTGGCCCATGTGCTATGACACCAGGATCATCTGAGGGATCTTGCTGCACATTAAATGTTGAGAAACTTTGATCTGACTATTGGAGGTAATTAATGAAAAGCCCAGGAAAGCAAAAGGGACTAGGATTTGTGATCTACAAATTCTCCCCCACTTCCCAGACAGCTATGCTGGGTTATCCTAGCAGAGTTATATCAGTCATTTGTGCTAGAGAAACCAAGCTCCCCAAATCTGCCCAATCTATAAACTGTATAAACTGGGGTATATAATCTGGGATCTGGAATATATTAAAAACATGTCTGTTAAAACTTCAGTTTTTTTTTTTTTTTAGCTGTCAGGATTCTTCCTGTTGAAAGTATCGGAAATCTCATCTAAGTCTGTATTAAGAAAAAAAAATTGGGGTGCCTGGGTGGCTCAGTGGGTTAAGGCGCTGCCTTCGGCTCAGGTCATGATCTCAGGGTCCTGGGATCGAGCCCCGCATCGGGCTCTCTGCTCAGCAGGGAGCCTGCTTCCTCCTCTCTCTCTGCCTGCCTCTCTGCCTGCTTGTGATCTCTCTCTGTCAAATAAATAAATAAAATCTTTAAAAAAAAAATTAACTTCCATAAGTGAAAGTTTCAAGATTGAGGCATAGCTGCATCCTGAGACTCTGTTGGCTTTGCTTTTCTGAGTGTGGGCTTTACTCGGAGGCCAGGTCTTTCCCACCATGGTCTCCAGCTGTCCAGTCTGAGATGCTTCCAGCTCAGAAGGCAAAGGTTCTCCTCCACAGTAACTTTCTGGGGCTGAGAGGTCACTTTTGAATCAAACGCTCTCATCAGAGAGAGTTTATGCTCTCCCAACACACACACACTGAGAACAGGGGAGAAATAGATTCTGGAAAGAAAATTCTTATTGTCATGATCAGAAATGGCGATGGATATTATACAGGCAGAACAACAGATTTCACTACAGTTCATACATTTAAAAAATCAACAGAGAAATTGATCAATAACCAGTAAAAGGCAATGGTAATTTTTATGTACCTTAAAGGTAATTGCGATTTCTTAAGAATCTGGAATTTGGAGTCAAAGGCCCAGATTCTTGCTATGAGCTCTAAGAACCTCTTGGTGCATTCCATTTTCTTGCCCAGAAGACGGAAGCAGTGCCTACTCTGAAGAGCTCCTCCTTTCAAAGCCGACCTGTTGCTTATAATTACTCACTGAGTGCCTGGGTTTCATCAGTCTGTAAACCCGTGCCGGCCAAGCCCATGGCTATCTTATTCAATGCTGTATTCCCAGTGCCCCCCCACCAAATACTTGACATACATTAGATGCTCAATAAATATTTAAAATATAAATTAAGCAAATTAATACATGGAGCAAATAGAATTGAGGGAAAAGTCGATAAACCAGAGACCAGTTATTGGTCTTAATCTGTGGATACATAATAATAGAAAATCAGATTGTATGCAGAAGGGGATGTCAGGAAACTCCAATTCCAATCCTAGTTCTGCTATTAATTAGGGTCATGACCTTAGATAATCATCAAAGCTCTTAGAGCCTCAATTTCTTTTTCTTTCTTTTTTTTTTGCCTTTAAAATTTGTTTTTAGTTACATTATATTAGTCACCGTACAGTGCATCACTTGTCTTTGATGTAGTGTTCCATGATTCATTGTATGCATATAACACCCAGTGCTCCATGCAATTCATGCCCTCCCTAATACCCATCACTGGGTTTCCCCATCCCCCACCCCTTCCCCTCCAAAACCCTCAGCTTGTTTCTCGGAGTCCATAGACTCTCATGGTTTGTCTCCCCCTCTAATTTTGCCCCCCCTTCATTTTTCCCTTCCTTCTCCTAATGTCCTCCATGCTATTCCTTATGCTCCACAAATAAGTGAAACCATATGATAATTGACTTTCTCTGTTTGATTTATTCACTCAGCATAATCTCCTCCAGCTCCATTCATGTTGATGTAAAAGTTGGGTATTTGTCCTTTCTGATGGTGGAGTAATATTCCATTGTATGTATGGACCACATCTTCTTCATCCATTCGTCTGGTGAAGGGCATCCCAGCTCTTTCCACAGTTTGACTATTGTGGACATTGCTGCTATGAACATTTGGGTGTATATGGCCTTTCTTTTCACTTCATCTGTGTCTTTGGGGTAAATACCCAGTAGTGCAATTGCCGGGTCAGAGGGTAGCTCTATTTTTAATTTTTTGAGGAACTCCTACACTGTTTTCCAAAGTGTCTCTACCAACTTGTGTTTCCACCAACAGTGTAAGAAGGTTCTCCTTTCTCCACAACCTCTCCAACATTTGTTGTTTCTTGCCTTGTCAATTTTTGCCATTCTAACTGGTATAAGGTGGTATCTCAGTGTGGTTTTGATTTGAATTTCCCTGATGGAGCCTCAATTTTTGACTCTCTAAGTGCTGAAGGGGATGATTCCTAGTATTATTACACAGCAACTAAATTCTGTTAAGATATGTGATGAATCGGAGTATGATCTTATAACTATATATTAATATATAATATAATTATATAATATATAAGTATAAAATATATATTAAAATATTAATATAAAATGATTACTCTAGACTAGACTTATATAGGTCGTGGGTATGAGTTCTGATCATGGAGATCACCATTTTCATCCTTCCTTCCTTTTCTTTCCATTCTTTCTTGTACTTGAATAATTATTAAACACTTGATCTGTGTGTTCTGGCTCTGTTGATGATTAAAAATTAATCTCATCAATCTACATCCTTGCCTTGATTAGGCACTCCCCACCTGGGCCCTGTAGGTTCTATCTTTGATGACAATCAAAGTCCAACCATCAAAGATCTACCATGTGTAATTCCATAAACTGATTAAGAGACATTATTTTCTGACCTTGATGTATTATGAAAATGACAGAGGCTAATCCCTCTTGAAGTATAATTTTCTGAGAATAGAACTTTGGTCTCAAAATGATAGCCAAGTCCACACTGGAGAGGGGCCTTTCCAATCTCTTCTATTTTGTGACTTCCTCTTTCCAAAATGGATTAATTGGGAGGCACTTAGTTTCCCAATAGATTCCCTTGTCTTCAATCATAAATCAATGCTGTCCTTGCCAAATTGACTTTCCTGATGAAACTTCGGGAAAGGAAATAACAAATCCTCCGACAATACACTTTATATCTTCCTATTACTTCAGATCTGCAGGTACTGTAGCTTTCACATGCTTGTTTATTAGTTCAATCCATTAAGAGAACAATGATCAAATATAAATACCCCAGGCAGAAACATGACAAGGGCAAGGAAATAGATGACTACTGGCACTCATTTGTAATATAATAAATAGTATTTCAACATGTTGTAAGTTTTTGACCTTAAGCAAGGGAAAGTTGATGACTTTAATAGAGTTTTCCTCACAAGCCTTTTCCTTTCTGCTTCAAAACTCCTGACTTTTTTTTTTTTTTTTTAGATCCATAGTTCTTTTACAATTACATCTCCAGGTTTCAAAGCCAGGGCCCACTTGGAGAATGCTCAGTTGGCTGGATGGGCACCCCACAGCCTACTGTAAGCAGAGGATCTCCCAGTTTGGACAAAGCAGAGTTGGGAACATGCTTCCTCTTACTGCACAAAGCCTGCACCCGAGACTAGACTAGATTAAAGACTCATAAGACTCATAAGAAGCACTGCTTCGGCTCTGACACGGTAAGAATTTAGCTTAAAAAAATATATTTTTATGGGTGCCTGGTGGCTCAGTGGGTTTAGCCTCTGCCTTCGGCTCAGGTTATGATCTCAGGGTTCGGGGATTGAGCCCCGCATCGGGCTCTCTGCTCAGCGGGGAGCCTGCTTCCCTCTCTGTCTCTGCCTGCCTCTCTGCCTGCTTGTAATGTCTCTCTCTCTCTCTGTCAAATAAATAAATAAAATCTTATATATATGTGTGTGTGTGTGTGTGTGTGTATAAACTTTTACACACACACACACACACTCTTAGATGCACAGCTTAAGAATTATGAGATTTCTAGTCATATAGAAGCCACTGCATCGATGGGAAATTTGGGGCACTAACTTCTCTAAGCGTCACTTTCTTCATCTGTAGGATATAAGTGACAATAATGTCACCTCCAAGGGTTGTGGTGAATAGTAAATGTCATTAAGCTTGTAAAGGGCTTAGCAGGGCTTGGCACGTACCTCATGCTCTGAAAGCAGTGGATATAGATCTGTGGATGTTAGGGTTCTTTCTGTCCTCTTCACCCCAACCTCTGTCACTGTGTAGCCAAAGAAATGCCTTTGGCTCTGGGGTAAATGGAACCAAAGGCAGGAGGAATCCTGCTGATTTACACAGAATAGGATCTGCCAGCATTTCCAGCCCTTCCCCAATCAGCCTGTCTGATAACCATCTTCTTGATACCCCTGATAGCTTCTTGTCACCCCTCTGGTCCAAACTCCTGCATTTGCTTGCTAACCTAATCTCCATTTCTATTATTTCGAGATCTTTTCCCTTTCCTCCCTCTGTGCTCAGAGTCCACTCAAAACCAACCAGTTTCCACATTTCTGATGTTCTATCAAGTCTCAGAAAAGAGCAGTCTTCAAAAATTCCTTACTTCATAAAAACTCGTAAAGGGTGAGCCACGCAGAGAAATACCAAACTCACCAAATTAGAGGTATTGATCTCTTTGCCAGAATGTAAGGGAAAAAACATTCTTTTCAAATGGTCAATGAACCAAAATACATTGTGTTGGCAGAAAGATGTAGGGACTTTGTTTTGGGATGAAGAAATGAGAAAAGGTTGAGAAAATAAAAATTGTACCAGACGTATAAATCATTAGTTCTATAAAAGCACAAATATTTGGGGGCACCTGGGTGGCTCAGTGGGTTAAAGCCTCTGCCTTCAGCTTGGGTCATGATCCCAGAGTCCTGGGATCAAGCTCTGCATTGGGCTCTCTGCTAGGCGGGGAGCCTGCTTCCCCCTCTCTCTGTCTCTGCCTCTCTGTCTACTTGTGATCTCTGTCAAATAAATAAATAAATGAAATCTTTTAAAAAATGAAAATAAAAATAAAATCTTAAAAAAAAAGCACAAATATTTGACTCACTGTAAAGCAGTATGCCCTATCAGTTAGTGTCCTTTTGGAAAATATCCTTTGATTTTATTGGGAGAGGACTGTTCCGTGTCATTTATAATATTGAGCACTATAGCATATTAGACAAATAGGGTGTTATAATAACACCTCACTTCAAGAATCATCATAAAAGACCTTGAGAGTTCAATTAATCCATCCTGCCATCTTTACATCCGACAGCCCCAAATGATTCCACCAATAACCTCATTGGTTTGGAAAGAGTAATCAGGAGTTTCAAAATGTGAAAATGCAAACAATTTTATGTCCCTTCCTTCCTTCATACCTTCCTTCCTTTCTTCCTTCCTACCTTCCTTCCCTCTCTCTCTTTCCCTCCCTCCCTCCCTCTTCTCTTTCTTTCTTTCTTTCTTTCTTTCTTTCTTTCTTTCCTTCCTTCCTTCCTTCCTTCCTAACAGGTATTGATTTTATTTGGAGAGAGAGTGCCTGGGCATGTGCATATGTGCATAAGGGGAGGGCAGAGAAGGAAAGGGAGAGAAGCAGATTCCCTGCAGAGTGTGGAGCCCCTGGTGCAGGGGAAGGGGGGAAGCACAACCCACAGCCCCGAGATGACTGCGCCAGCTGAACCACCCCAGGCTCCTGCCCCGCTCTTTCTAAGTCTGTCAGTTGTGGTGCTAATGAAATTTTCAGTCAGACCTTTTTTAATCATGTGCTTTTCCTATAACCATTTCTTACTACTTAAAAGGGGTAGTCTTCATTTTCTCTTTTACATCTTCATTTGTATTTTATTATCTCCAAGATGATATTCTAGTTGGCAGTATGACAACAGGGGAAATGTAGCTTCCTCTTGTACCACTTGGGTTAGAAGGGAGAGTTACACTCTTCTTAAGGCAGCCTAAATGCTACTGTTACTCAAAGTGCTTGTCTCCATCCTCCCAGGAAGGCCAATCCAGTTACAGTAATTGGAAATAAACTGATTCAGATGTTTATGTGTTAAATTAAAATGTTGTCTTTGACTTGAGGTTAGAGCATCATAAGGGGCATGATCAGAATTCTCTGAAGCTGTCCTGGGTAAAGGAGGTATATTTATAAATCAGAGCTTGCAGGAGGAAAGGAGAAAGACCTGTGAGCTCTGAGCACAGTATTAATGTCATTCCAGCCCAGCCTTATACCTATACCTTATAGTCCTCCTGGCTACTGTCACTTAATTATGCCCATTTCAGAAAGCCTGGTTAGCATGCGGTTTATTGTCAATTATAAATTTTTTTAAAAAGATTGTATTTATTTATTTGACACAGAGAGAGAGATCACAGTAGGCAGAGACAGGCAGAGAGACGGGGGAAGCAGGCTCCCTGCTGAGCAGAGAGCCTGATGTGGGACTTGATTCCAGAACCCTGAGATCATGACCTGAGCTGAAGGCAGAGGTTTAACCCACTGAACCACCCAGCCGCCCCCCACTTTTTTAAAAAAATATTTTATTTATTTATTTGACAGAGAGATCACAGTAGGCAGAGAGAGGCAGAGAGAGAGGAGGATAAATTATAAAACATTTTAGTTTAATGCAATAATGCCTAGATATCTCTCAGGAGGTTTGGGGAAAACATGATCCAGGCAGGACTTTGAGGTAAAAAATCCTATCTTCTTTCTCCACATGAAGGCTGCTCGACATTCTTATCTATCCTGTTCCCAACACAGGCTCAGGGAGACAATACTGATTCTGGTTGTTTCCTCAAGCTAATGCTCCTTCCACTATTGCCTGATGGGATGGCAGAACATCATGGCTTTTGGCATCGTGCTCTTATCTTGTTTCATAAGTTACCAAAATCAAGTAGAAAGAACCAAATCCATAGATAGCTATTTTAATTAATTAATTAGCTAATTAATTAATTTCCATATCATGATACAAACAAATTCCATATTCTGGGGAGGGAGTCCTAACCTCGCTTCATTAACCAGCTCTACCCTCCCTCCCTCCCACTCTATATATGCACACACGAAAAAGGGAGAACCCTCTCAGAGGGCACAGACTATGTCTTCATTAATCTCAGTGCACAAGTAATGTCAGCTTCCTGAAAACTTTACAAATGGACACAAATTCCTGAAACTGCTCTTGTGTTTTTCCATGCCTGATGTTCACAAGGCAGAGCTTGGACTATGTCTCCCCATCACAAATGTTAATGTTCCCTCACTGCCTGTGAACTCCATAACCCAGGTCTTCCGTGATCAGAAACTGGGCCCATTTTCCTTTCTATTTTCCCATCTTCTCTTCTTCTCCCACGGGGAAACAACCGTATAATCCAACTGGACTACTCACTGCTGGGGAACATTCCTCCCACCTTTGCAAAACTTTTTCTCATGGATTTCCTTTCCTCAGAAGGCAGGTTCCAATTCTAGTCTCAATTTCCTAGAAACCATCTCAGATAGCACCTTATCCTACAATACTTCCTATCCAACTCCCTTCCAAATATACGTGAACACTTCTGGCTTTAAATGGTCACATGTTTTATAGTTTCTGAGGTATCAGATATCATCTCTACTTTTTTTTTAAAGGGTTTTTTTTTTTTAAGATTTTATTTATTTATTTGACAGACAGAGATCACAAGTAGGCAGAGGGGGGCGGGGAAGCAGGCTCCCCACTGAGCGGAAAGCCTGATGCGGGGCTTGATCCCAGGACGCTGGGATCATGACCTGAGCCGAAGGCAGAGGTTTTAACCCACTGAGCCACCCAGGCTCCCCTTTTTAAAGGGGTTTATTTATTTATTTATTTTAGAAAGAGTGTGAGGAGGGGGAGGGACAGAGCGGGAGGGAGAAGGAGAGGGAGAGAATATCAAGCAGACTCCAGGCTAAGCATGAGCCCCAAAGGGGGGCTCCATCTCAAGATCCTGAGATCATGACCTGAGCCAAAATCAAAAGTTTGTTACACAATCAACTGAGCCACTCAGGCGCCCCAGATCATGGTAAATTCTTAAATAGGATGCATGTAATTCCAAAAAAGAATGAGAAGGTTCTCCATAATCTGACATGAAATGTTATCTAAAATGTAGAGAATGATCTCCAAGATATATTTCTGCCTGAATAAAGCAAGATACAGATCAAAGCTTCTATATTTAAAAGTAAATAAAAGGAAACATGCATTTGTATACATTTTTTGATTTTCCATAAAATATATTTGGAAGGAAACAAAAGAAAGTGATAAAGCTATTTGCCTTTGAGAAGGAGATGGGGAGGCTGGGTTACTGGGATTAGGAAGAATATTTTTAAGGAACTGTATATACTTGTGTACCTTTTGAAACTTGAACTATGGGGTTAAAATACCTATCTGAAGAAATACATAAGATTATAATTAAATAAATCTTTTGTTTTCATCCCTCTTTTAGAAAAATGCTTCTCTAAGTGGGTCCTACCATGATGTCTTAGATGAGTGCATCAAATGCAAGAGCAAAGAGAGGCTTTTGATATTCTTAGCCAGCTCAGTAGAAAGAGAAAAGGGTTCACTCTTGGGAGCTTGCAGAGTTTTAACTTCACTGCAGCTTAGAGTCCTGAAACTGTGCCTTCCCAGAAAACATTCCCAGGGAGCCCTCATCTCAAACTTGGCCTGGATTTCCCAGTTCTGGCCTCAGTCAGAGATGGTCACTGTTTGCTTTAATCATCAGGTGAGCCAGATTTCTGTGTCTGCCATGAATGAATATAGTAATTGGTGAGATTTAGGTCTTGTATTGGAAGTCTTGGAGAAGTTGAGAAAGCAGCATTCTTGCTTTTTGTCTTGGGGTGGATTTGGAGAAATGCCCTTCAAGTTTTCCCTTTCTCTTAGGGAAGGTTCCTTTGTACCTTAGCCTGGATTCTGCTATCTTGAAGGGTCTGAAGTGAACATGTGCAAATTAGCAGGGCCCAGGTAAGCAGAGAAGGTCAACAGGAAGTTTGAAGAAAGTAAGAAAAAAGTTTCTGCATCACCCATTAGGGCTAATTTATATGGCTTCAAAAACCACCCCCCACCTCATTCTCAGCTCCTCACTGTTTAAAAATCCATAGCACATTTCTGAAAAGAAGTAACTACAACATTGACAGTCAACATAAAATTTTAAGAATGCTTTAATAAAAAAAAAAAAGAAAAAGAAGAATGGTCCTCTTTGGAATTTGCCTGAATGAGCTTCCATTATGCATTGGGAACCAGCAAAGCAACTAATCAGAAAGTGTGTTAGTGTGTTTAGACATATTCCCATTGATGCATTTTCATAAGTTGTTTTGATTTCAAAAGAGATCATGTTTTGACTTGAATTACAGCCTTGATCTTTGTTAACATGGAGTGAACAGAATTGGAGGGGTGTGGAGAAGGAAAAAAAAGTGAAAGTAAATATTTTGTGGCAAGGCCTGAAAAACACAAATAAGACATCAACAGTCTTAATTATGTCAGCAAATTGACAAAACTCAGATGTCTTTAAGAGCTGTCAGGATGGTCTCTGCCTGCTCTCCTGATAGGACATGTTTTCAAATCCATTAACTTCCCTTACTAGGAAGGAATTGCTTTGTCCCAGATATGGAAGCCCTACACTCCCTGTGGATGTGAAACTGTTCATGATTTTGACTTCAGAGTCTCTCTGTTATAAATCCTCCAGACTGAATATGAAGCAGAGAACCATTTAAAAGGGCTAATTTTATGCCCATCTTAACATTTTCAGGGTAGCTATGGCTATTTTGTCCCATATAATCATAGCCGCTTCACGACAGATGCTAGTAGAGACTCTATGGTATAGGAACAGTTTAGATTTAAATCTGTACCTCAGAACATTTGAGGCATTTAGGGGGGTGACTAATAGTGGCCCACTACAGTATTTAAAGCCAATAACAGAGCACATAATAGTAGAAATAATTACAGTTAACGTGTATCAAGTATTCAATGTATGCCAAGTGCTGTGCACCAGTATTTACACAGAATATTTTTTACATCATCCCTGCTGCCCTAAGAAATAAATACTAAGTTTATCACTAGAACAAAATATTTATTTTAACTGGAACTGAAGCTCTCAAATTTCAAATCCTTCTCTTCAAAAATGTCTTTATCAAAAACACTGACAAATCCTTCCAAGGGGCTACCCCCAGGCAGTTGCCAGAAATAACTGATCCAAAGCATTGCCTCCTCAGGCTGAAAAAAGTAAGAAAGCACCACTTTGCCTCAAAGGGGACCCAGTCTCAATATGTCTGCCTGCAGTCTCTTAGAGGTTTATGCCTGAACTCGTAATAGGGCGATATCTGATCAGAGAGCTCCTAATCCATTGTAGGAGGGTGGTCAATGAAGAAATGAAGTTTTCTGGATTATTAGAACTAGGTAGCTGTTGCCTGCCATGTCTCTGGTTCTTTACAAATGGCTGACCTATACATTAACTGCCCTATGATGACCAATAATAAGAGATTCAGATTATAAAATCTATTTCCAGGCAGGGACCCTGCATTGCTTGATGAATATCACCACTAGCCATGATCTTTCTGATTTGTAGCTCAGACCAACAGAGGTTGGCCCATTGGGTTCTGGTGACCTTGGTGAACTTATTTCTCCAGCTCTCACTTGATAATGCTTTCATGTTACTGAGATCTTTCATATTCTCGGATCCCAAAATGGCAGACCAAGCCCATAATCCTACATTCCTTACCAGTGGAATTGCTGGTAACCCTTTGAGAAACTACCAGACTGGTTTCCACACAGTAGCACTATGTTACTTACTCCCCCAGCACTGTATGAGGATTTCTCCACAACTTTGCTAACGCTTCGTATTTTTCTCTTTGATCCTAGCCATCCTAGAGGGTATGAAGCATTACTTCATTGTGGTTTTTGATTTCCATTTACTGATGTGGAGCATATTTTCATGTGTTTATTGGCCATTTGGAGAAATGTCTATTCTGATCCTTTGCCCATTTTTATTTTCTTTTTTAAAGATTTTATCTATTTATTTGACAGAGAGAGATCACAAGTAGGCAGAGAGGCAGGCAGAGAGAGAGGGGGAAGCAGGCTCCCTGCTGAGCAGAGAGCCCAATGCGGGGCTCGATCCCAGGACCCTGAGATCATGACCTGAGCCGAAGGCAGAGGCTTAACCCACTGAGCCACCCAGGTGCCCCTCCTTTGCCCATTTTTAAACTGAGTTTTCTTTCTTTCTTCCTCATCTTCCTCACCAACCCCCCCCGCTTTTTTTTAAACCATTGATTTTCATGTATAATCTAGCTACAAATTCCTTCTCAGATATAGGATTGCAAATATTTTCTCCCATTCTGTGGGCTGTGTTTGCGCTTTCTTGATGACATCTTTTGCAGTACAAACATTTTTAATTTTGATAACATCTAATCTATCTATTTTCCTTTTGTTGCTCATGATTTTAACATCATATCTAAGAATTCTCTGCCAAATCGAAGGTTATGATGATTTACCTCTTTATTTTCTTCTAATGGTTTTATAGCTTTTGCTACTGCATTTGGGTCATTGATCCATTTTGAGTAAATTTCAAAATTTCAAAAACAGAGAATGTTTTTTTCCTGAGTTCTGAGTAAGTCCCTATGCTTTTGTAAACCTCAGATGCTATATTTTCCTTTGAACACTGGAGGAGTGGATAAAATGCTGATTCCTGAAGTACTGGAGCTCAGTTAGGACTTCAAGAAAAGGTAAATTATATCAACAATGGTATCCATCACATAAGGTTATTTTTTCTTCAGAGAATGAGTGATGGGCATGAAGAATATGAGCCACTTTTAAATCCATGGCAGTGTGTTTACCATCTATCTATCCTTCACTCTGTTATTTGTATTTATTTTGAAATACACTGGCAACTACTTCACTACTAAATTCAGCATAATGGGTGTACATGATAGGGTGAAGAGCTATAATTATGTTTCTTCAAAGTACAGTCCAAGATACAAGATCATTTTAGCATTTTATTATGAGGTTTTATTTATTATTTTTCAAGCAAGTCAGAGTTTGATAAATTATGTAGTAGGAGCTGGATAACCAGTCTAGCACACCATGCACCTAAACTGAATATGATTCCAATAAATGTATTTCTTTGATAAATGACTTCTGCCTGTATGATTTATCAAGTTAATGTGTAATAGCTCTAGAACAGCAAGGTAATAGTCCTATTCCACAATTTTTTAGATTTTATACTGTAGGTTGAGAAGAGGGATGGAGGGGGAGTACATTTCCCTTCCAAGAAGAGGTTAAGGGAAATAAATGGGTTTATTTTAAGTCAATAGTGTGTGTTTCAAATAGTTGAACTAAAAACCAGGAAATGCAATAAAAACACAAGAATTTTGCTTACGCCTACAGTTGTGCAAATTAACTCTCTAATGAAGAACTGGAAAGAAGTCTTTAGAGTTAACTGATCTCATTAAACTATAAGATATGCAAAAAATTTCTCACATCATAAACTCATTCCCAAGGGGTCCAGAGTCAGCTTGGAGTATAAAAGCATCTGCACAGGTTAAGTCTACATAGACTTTGGTGGGGTTTGGAAAGTAGGAAATATTAAACCTGAAAATTTTACTGACTAATGTAACTGAAAACCAAAACACAAGTTATATTTAGGTGGCTAAATGTAAATCCAATGCTGGACTAGATATATAGAGGGGTAGGGAGTCAAGGGAGAGATGGGGTCAAGATTGACATCTGGGTTTCTAGTTTGCCAACTGGATTGTGGTACAGTTCCTCAAGATATGGAAGAGGACCTGTTTGGGGGCAAATGACCATGGCTTTATTTCCCAGAAATAAATGCTTATTAAAATAAACATTTTAAACATTTAAGTAGAAATGCTTAACAAGGGGATATGGCAATCTGGAATGTGGAAGATTTTTTTTAATTTTTTTCCCCAATATTTAAAATGTATTTAGGAAAAGGGAAAGCAGGAGAAGACTTAGGAGAAGCAGCTAGAAAGTAGAAGAAAAACCAAGAGGCAGTGGGAAAACAGAAGCCAAAGAAGCTGATGCAAGGAGGGAATTCTCAGTAGCGTCAAATGGGGCTCAGAGGTCAAGCCCAATGTGGACCCAGATTTTCTCACCAGATGTAAAGAGAAAGTCATTGTTTGATCTTAGTAAGAGCAGTTTTGGTGAAGCAGTACATGTCCAAACAAGACTAGGAGTAAACTTCGTATTGAATAGTAGACGAAGAAGTGAAGATGGTGGGATGTCTAACTGTTAACCGTCAATACCACTACTCAAGATAGGGGAGATGTAGAGGTTGAGTCCTCTTTCGAGATCATTGATTCGAAGTAAAGAAAACTGATCAGTAGCTGGAGGAGAACATATGATTCAAATAAGTTATTTTAAATTTTATTTGTTCTAAAGTTAAAAATAATTTTAATATGTTTGAAAGTTACTCTGAAATGTCGGGTAGAGAAGGATAGGGAGGGGGTACTTAACAGCTTAAGGTTTTACTAAGGCAAGAGGTGATGGGATTCCGAGTGCAGGAAATGAGGATAAATATTGCACAAAGGAATAATATTTTTTCATGTGTTCTTTAAAATTTTGTGTTATATATGTGTATTACCTATCTAAAATATCATAAAAATGAATAATATGAAAATTTGAAAGAATGATAAGGATCATCTCAATTGACATAATGACAATGAGTAAAAAGAATTCTTCAGGGTAAAGGCAATCCAAGGAAAAATACATAAAGAGATGGTTCTTAAAATATGGGAGTTAAGGGACAAGTTGCCTCTCTGATGAGGTAGAACAGATGGGTCTCACCTTCCAAGGTCAGGAGATTCTACAGTATCCAGATGATGGCTAAGCAAGGTAGACTATATTATATAGAATTTTTTCTAAAATTTGTTTCTAGAGGAATTGGAGAGTTGAAATCATGGAAATTTGTAGGTCAGTGGACTAAAAGTGTGGGCTTTGTGTCACACAGAACAGGATGTTTAACAAAGCATCTGATTTTGATCTAAAATAAGACAATGTCCAAGAGTGTTATATAGATTCCCTCCCCTGGGTTGTGAACTGGACTTAATTGAGTCAATTCTAACTAATAAAATGTGGCAAAATGATGGGATATCCTAAGATTTATTTACAAAAAGAATATGGCTTCTGTTTTTCCTAACATCTCCCTGCCTCCTTCCCCTATTTCTCTCTTTTTCTCTCTCCTTATCTTAGCACTGAGGTAGAAAGCTGCCATGTTGTGAGTAGTCCTATGGAAAGGCCCATGTGGAAAGGATCTGTTGCCTATGGCATCAACCAGCAAGGACCTGAGGCTTGCCAAAGGCACAGGAATGATTTTGGGAGATGTTCCTCCCTGATTGAAACTTAAGATGGCTGCTGCCCTAGCTGACAGCTAGATCGCTTATAAGAGACCTTGAAGAAGAAGCACCCAGATTCTGAAAGTGAAATAATAAATGTTTGCTGTTTTAAAATGATACGTTTTTTAAACCATTGGGACTACATCAAAATAAAAAGTTTCCGCATAGCAAAGTAATCAAGAAAACTAAAACACAACCTTCTGAATGAGAAAAGATATTTGCAAATTATATAACTGATAAACGGTTAGTATCCAAAATATACAGAAAACTGACAAAACTTGATACCCCAAAACCAAATAATCCAATTAAAAATGGCAGAAAACATTTTTCCAAAGAAATGACACGGACATTTCTCCGAAGACGACATACAGACGGCCAACAGACACATGAAAAGATGCTCAATATCACTCATCATCAGAGAAACACAAATAAAAACTACAATGAGATATCACTTTATACCTATGAGAATGGTTAAAATGACAAATATAGGAAATGACAGGTGTTAGTGGGCATATAGGGAAAAAGGAACCCTTTTGCACTGTTGGTGGGAATGCAAATTGGCATAGCTGTTGTGGGAAACAGTGTAGAGATTCTTCAAAATAGAATTACCCTACAATCCAGGGTTCACACCAATGGGTATTTATCCCGAAAATACAAAAACACTAATTTAAAGGGATACAGGTACTCCTATGTTTATAATAGCATTATTTACAATAGCCAAATTATGGGAGCAGCCCAAGTGTCCATCAATAGATAAATGGGTAAAGATGTCTATCTTACACACACACACACACACACACACACACACACAGGAATATAATTCAGCCACAAAAAGGAATGAAATTTTGCCATCTGCAACAACATGGATAGAGCTACAGAGTAAAATGTTGAGTGAATTAAGTCAGTCAGAGAAAGACAAATACCATATGATCTCACTCATATGTGGAATTTAAGAAACAAAACAGACAAGCAAAGGAAGAAAAGGACAAACCAAGAAAAAATTATAGAGAACAAACTCAGGGTTACCAGAGGGGAGGTGGGTTGGGGGGGATGGGGGAAGTAGAGGATGAAGTTTAGAAAGTACATTTATGACGGGGAAAAGAAAATGATTAAAAAAATGAAATGGCAAATTTCAGAGTAATCTGTCACGCAGCAACAGAAAATTAATATATTTAAGAAACTATGAATAAAGAACAACTGAAGGAATAAGGGTGCGTTAATGATGGGGTAGTGCAGACAAGCCTGTCATCAAGGACGGCCACGAGACATAACATGCTGGCATTTTTGGTGCTCATGTAGAACCAATGTCAGTGACTATACACAAAGACATTACAGATGTCCCAGGTAAAGCTTAGCAAGCTGAATATTTGTTAAAACAGTGTTTCTCAACTCTGCTTACAAATTAAAGTCACCTCAGGAATCTTGAAAGAGTAATACTGATAGTGGGACTTTACCACAAAGCCAGAGAATAAGAATTTCTATGTATTGGTTATGGACATTGACCATTATTGAAAACTCTCAAATGATAGCAATGGGTAGCCTGTTTTGAAAAAGAACCCCTGAGCTAGCCAATTATATCCTTTTACTGAGATTCTCACATATTTTTATCCATTTCCATAATTTTATAAGAAACCGCGGCAGTACCTAATTTTTGACAATTTGCGTTTATCATTGTGATTCATCCTCTTCGCAGTCTCTTGTCCCTGTACTTCCACTAACCAGATGAGATCTTGAATACCAATTTAATTTCTTTGGTCTCAGTATCTTTATTAATAAAATGAACATGTAGACTAAATTATATCTCTAAAATGCCAACTGTATTAATTTTCTATGCTGCCATAAGTCACCACAAACTTAGTAGCTTAAAACAATCAAACTTACCATCTCATAGTTCTGGAATCCAGAAGTCTGATCCAGCACTCACCTGGCTAATATCAAGATGTTGGCAGGAATGCGTTCCTCTCTGGAGGCTCGATGGGAGATTCTATTTCCTTGATCATTTAGGGGTTGGCAGAATTCAGTTCTACGCACTTGTAGGACTAAGGTCTCTGTTTCCTTGCTGGCTGTCAGTTGGGGGCTGCCTTTAGTTCCTAGAGACTCCTCTGGTCCTTGCACATAGCTCTCTAGTCTCAGAATCAGCAAAGGAACGTGGAATCTTTCACTGCTGTCTTCAGATCTACCTTCCATCTTTGTATCTCTGACTGCATTGGAGAAGCATTCTCCACTTTTGATGACTCATGTGATTAGATTGGTCTCATTTGGATAATCTGGATAAGCTCCCCATCTCAAGGTCAGATGCTAATTTCTCTGCAAAGTTTCTTTTGCCATGTAAGGTAACATTAATAGGTTCTGGGAATTAGGGTGTGGATATCTGTGGGGCCATTATTCTGCCTTTCACACCATGTGTATCTATCTAAGACCCTTGGATTAGTAGCACCATCTAAGGCGGAAGGCAAGGGCCCATCATCTTCACTTGGGGACTTCCTTTTAATGCCACATGCTTACACCCCAGGAAATCCTAATGTGCTGCCCTATCTCTGCTATACCAACTATACAGCAGAAACTACAGAAAATCAAAACTTTCTATAAATCAGGAACTGCAATCTATTTTTAATCCTTCAGTAATAACTGCTATAAATTTGCACACAGTGAGTACTCAAGTGAGAATGTTATCAGTCGTCTAAGACAAGTTTCCAGAGATGACAGATGACAGATGGATTCATTTATTAGTATGGTGCAGTGATTAAGTCATTGGACTTTCAAGTTAGACAAACTAAGTTTTAATTTTCACTGTGTCATTCACAAACCATGTGTTTTAGGACAAATCATGCCTTAGGCAAGTACTCTTCTAAGTCTTGGTTTCCTGATGTGTAAAACAAGGTTGATGATAATCCTTGCAGGAGTAAATAAGAGAGCTGGTATAAAGCAAACAGCACATAGCCTGGCATAGCACCAGCACCTCATTGCCACCCAAAAAAATGTGTCTTAGGTACATTGGGCTAAAGATGCAGGTGGCTGTGAGAATATGTCAGATGGTAACATCATGCTCATGAACCGTATATTCAATAATTCTGTATTCTGTGGTTGAGAAGAGGAAGAATTTCTTTATCCCAGGGCCTGGAAATCTTCATGTAGGCAAAGCCTTGGAGACTGAATAGAGACAGATGGACATGGGTGCCTTCTTGCTTTGATGAAAATGTGTGTTGATTTTGCCAGTAATGTGAATGGAACTGCTTGTCCACAAATTCAGTTTTCCCCATTTGCTAGGAGAAATAAAAGGACTTACCACCCTACAGTATACTAGGATCAGCCTCATGGGTAACACAGTGTTCCAACAAACAGCAGCACTTTCCCCCCCTGCTTTTCCCTCAGCCTGAGATACTCTCTCCCCTTCTTAAGGAGTCAAGGCCAATACTATATCCTCTTGTAGCTTTTCTGATTCTCCCAGGCAAAATTACCTTCTCCCTAATCTGTGCTTTCATCATGCACGTACAAATTTTTATTATTGTGTTAATCACACTACAATTACTTATGCATTTGTGACTCCTTCTCTACCTGCTCTTCAGAAAGGATGCCTTCTTGCTGACGTTTTATCTTGTTTACTCAAAGCATCCCTTGGGTGGTTCTTCATACTCACAGCTTTCTCAGGAGAAGATGACTGTGGTATTGTGGGAAATACATTGAGCAAAATAAATAGATTTTTGTGGGTGGAAAACACCATACTTTTGAAAATACAGAGCAATATTGAGAATATGTCCTGCATTTGGACTTGAACCTAATTAGAGAAATGTGGAGGAAGTGGAGGACCATGTGATGTTGTCTGGCGGCCTGGGGGATAGGCTAGACTCTGTCCCATGCAGTGGGCTGTGTGCCACCTTCCCTCCCCTCCCCGGTGCTATCCTGTGGCCTGTCCGGTGGCAGGGTGTCATGTTTTGCCCATGATTTTAAAGCATGGTCAGAGTCAGCATGGTCATAGGAAATCAGTTATCACACTAAAATAGTATCAATTGCTTTCATTTATTGGGCAATTTACTAAATACCAGGCACTGTGTTAAGTGTTTAGCTACATTGTCTCATTTGTTCCCCCAAAACAAATATGAGAGGTACCTATTATTATGCCCATTGCATGGCTCAGGAGAACAAAGTGATTTTTCTTAAGATGTTGTGGGTGACCTGCAGATCTGAGTGTCAATGCATCATCACACACATTCCTGTGTCTGAAATAATCTGGTGTCATTGACTTGTTTGGAGACATAAAGGCAGGTACCAGAAATATCTATTAGGGGTGCTGTCAATGGACACGACATGGTCAACAGTTATCAGTAGATGAGAACTCACCTGTGAGAAAGGCCATCAGACCTCCTACCACTCACTCCTGACTCACTCAAACTGACTTCCATGGTGCCTAGAGGAGGTGTCACCGATCACATTACTTCGCAGAGAAGTATCCCTGGATATCCAGATGGGGCATGCAGATTCTGCTGAAGATGGGCCACGTAGGAAAGAACTTTCTCCTCTGGGTGGAGCTGTCAGTGG
Source organism: Enhydra lutris kenyoni (assembly GCF_002288905.1). NCBI lineage: Eukaryota > Metazoa > Chordata > Mammalia > Carnivora > Mustelidae > Enhydra > Enhydra lutris. Next base: position 60,692,415 of record NW_019154096.1, on the reverse strand, counting down.
CTCCAAGACCCCACACTCTTCTACTCACCCTGGAGGAGGAGGCTCAGCTATTAATTTCATTGTGAGGACCAAGAATAAATCCATTCACATGGTCAAGAGAGGGAACATGAGTCAGATACCTAGATATGACTTTCTCTAGGCAGATAGAGAAAGTGGGAGGTCTCCGTACCCACCGGGAGGGCACAAGTCTGGGGAAGAGCCTTGATCCTCTGAATAGCCAGCGGACTTAGACACTAGTTTAAATTGTTGTCAGTGAGTGATTTTCTTACTGCTAGTCACTGTGAGCTAGCTTGGCTCCCTTTCCTGATACAACAAACTTAGAATCAAATTCAAATGCCTCAAGTCTTGGAAAATGTCTTGTATGGTCTTTCCCTCCCACAGTCTACTTTTCCAGCCTCATTTTCTGCCTGTTAACCTGGACCCTACACAATGACAAGGAGAAACATGATGTGCTGGGTCACAATAGAATTCCCGAGGGCAGAATGCTGGTCCAGTGGGTACTACCATCAGGTCTCAAGTGGCTTTTCCTCACCTGAGAAACTTCTACAGCAAGAAGGAAAATTAAAGCCAAGATTAGGAATAAATGAGAGATTTAAATTCGGAGAAATAAGGAATAAAGCAGATCTTTTAACCAAAGGAACAAAGCAGATAAGAAGCTTAGATAAATATAGCGAAGACCAGATCTGGGTGGCTAGTGATGAGGTGTCTGTACCCCAGCAGTCTGAGGACTCAGCTCTTCATACCTCCCTCAGCTTTCTGGAGGCCAGCATCCAGTTCAGCATTCTTTCACACTTTTTTTTCTCAATGAAGAGTATTTAAAAAAAATTCTTTATCAGAGAGAGAGAGAGAGAGCATGAGCACAAGTAGGGGGAGCTGCAGGCAGAGGGGGAACAGACTCCCTGTTGAGCAGGAAGCCCCATGCGTCCCCAGGACCCTATGATCATGACCTGAGCCGAAGGCAGATGCTTAACGGACTGAGCCATCCCCACACTTTTTTTTTTTTTTTTAAGATTTTATTTATTTATTTGACAGACAGAGATCACAAGGAGGCAGAGAGGCAGGCAGAGAGAGGAGGAAGCAGGCTCCCTGCTGAGCAGAGAGCCTGATGCGGGGCTCGATCCCAGGACCCTGGGATCGTGACCTGAGCCGAAGGCAGAGGCTTTAACCCACTGAGCCACCCAGGCGCCCCCCCCCACACTTTTTTTTTAAATGTGATTCAGTACATCTGGAATTTTTTTCTTCTATTCAACCTTTCTGGGCTCACCTGGAGTTCTATTGCCTTCGTCAAGAATTCTCAAATTACAACAGACTCTGTTAATCTTATGTCATCTAAATCGATTCAAAGTGTTTTGAGGGCAGAGTTTATATGTGGCAAACACAATTCATTTCCTCCATGGGAATGGTTTCTCTAGGCTTGGACTTAAAACTGGCTCAGTGTTATTTCTGCTATGTTCTATTGGCCAGAGCAGTTATAAGGCCATCTTAGATTTAAGGGGAGAAGAAACAGACCCAATTTCTTGAAGGCAGATGCTGAAAAGTCACATTGCAAAGGGATGAAGGAAGGGTAGACTACTGGAGCCATTTTTTTCTTTTCTTTAAACAATTTTTTTTATTTGAACTTATTTAAATTCAATTAGTTAACATATAGTGTATCGTTAGTTTCAAATGTGGGGTTCAATAATTCATCAGTTGCATATAATACCCAATGCTCATTACATCACATGCCCTCTCCTTTATGCCTATCACCCACTTACCCTATCCCCTCACCCACCTCCCCTCGAGCAACCCTCAGTTTGTTTCCTATAGCTAAGTGTCTCTTATGGTTTGTCTCCCTTTCTGGTTTCATCTTATTTTATTTTTCCCTCCCTTCCCCTATGATCCTCTGTTTCGTTTCTTAAATTCCACAAATGCATGAAATCATATGATAATTGTCTTTCTCTGATGACTTATTTCACTTCGTATAATACCCTCCAGATCTGTCCATGTCTATGTAAATGGTAAGATTCATCCATTTTGATGGCTTAGTAATATTCCATCGTATATGTGTATGCCCCCCCCACATCTTCTTTATCTATTCATCTGTCGGTGGGCATCTGGGCTCTTTCCATAGTATGGCTATTGTGGACATTGCTGCTATAAATATTGGGGTTCAGGTACCTCTTTGGGCCACAATGTTTATATCTTTTGGGTAAATACCTAGTAGTGCAATTGCTGGGTCATAGAGTATATCTATTTTTAACTTCTTGAGAAACCTTCATACTGTTTTCCAGAATGGCTGTACCAGCTTGCATTCCCACCAACAGTGTAATAGGGCTCCCCTTTTGGAGCCTTTTTTTTTTTTTTTTTTGCAATCATCTTACTACATCACAATTATTTCTATTATCATGATGATTTATTCAACTTACAGTGATTGTCATTTATGGGCCAGGTGGTGATCTAGATGACATAGGTGGTATTAGAGAAAAGGAATCAGCAAGTTGTCACATTTTTGTCCTTGGCAGACTTACAATATATTCATGGTAATAATTACTAATATTTATTGAATAATTGCCTATTGCCAGGCATTATGCTAAGTACTTTGTACATATTAACTTTTAAGATATTCACAACATTATATTATCTCCATTTTGTGGTCAACGAAACTGAGACACAGAGAAGTTAAATTACATGCTGAAGGTCACACAACTGCAAGTAGCAGCTAGATTTAATCCTAGGCAAACTAACTCAAGTGATTAAGCACTAACTGCTACACTATACTGCCTATCAGAACTCTAAGCATTGATAGAACCAGGCACAGAGGGCAATGGGAAGATTTCATAAAAGAGGTCATACTGAGCCAAAGTTTGACAGAAGAGTGGAAGTCCACCAGGCACAGGATAGTACACACCCATGATTCTTGCCCATTTATATATTGATTAAACTATTAATTAATGAAGTTACTGTCAATAAGCATGTGGCTCTGAGTTAGTGATGAGTCTTGGCTATAAGAGGCATACATCCAAATCAAGCTGTATTGAGGGACACAGAGGAAGTGAACATTTTCTCTTGGCTCAGTCATGAGCCAGACAGACCAGACAGACCACACAATATGATGAACAAAAGCTCTCTGTCTTTGCGTTGTTTTCTTCTGTGATGGCTTCACTCTTAGCTAGGTTCTTGCCACATCTGTAAAAAACTGAGCAACAGGTACCCCAGGAGTTCATCTTCATGAGAGTAGCTATCCGGAAGAGAGACCACTGTGGCAGAAGCAGTGGTCGGCAAGGGCCACATCGTTTCCTCTTCCTGAGAATCCTCTTTTGTAGTTGACTTGAGGTCAAATGGTTCAATTCTGGCCAAGAAAAGATGAGTAGGAGGGATTTACAAAACACTTCAAGACCTTGATTTTGTAAACAACTCCACAGTTTTACTGCTTCCTCTTTCCTTTGTCATGGTGCCTCATGTCAGGGACCTCATGTTTCAGATGGAGAAGTTACAATGTAGTGGAGGACAGCCCAGCCTGAATTAAGCATTGTATGAAGAAGAAATAAAACCTTATTAATTTGTTGGTATGTCAGGTTTTATTTGTTTTTACAGTATGACCTAGCCTATCCAGATTAACACAAACACCACTTTTCTAATTTTCCCATTTCCATTCTTGGTCTGCTCACTTGTCTCTTGTACCCATCTTTAGAATAGCTCCAGCAAAGCTAATCAAATGTGAGAAGGAAGCATTCCTTGTATGGTCTGAAATGGGAAAAAACAAAAGTTGTGCTGTATTTTTTCCATGGCCATTTCTGATCTTTCGGGAGATAAATTACTATATATCATGGCCACTTTCCTGAATCATTGATAAAACACAACCTCACACACCCACCAAGAACCACAAGAATAATCATTCTTAAAATGGAGATTTGGTCACTTTGCCACAGCTTAATTGGGAAATTTTTAGTTCAGTAACCAAAAGATCTTTAAAAGATTTTTATTGACTTGAGAGAGAGAGAGAGAGAGAGAGAACAGAGGGAGGGACAGAGGGAGAAGGAGAGGGAGAGAATCCTTAAGTAGATTCCACACTGTGTGCAGAGCCCAGTGTGGGCTCCATCCTATGACCCTGAGATCATGATCTGAGCCAAAACCAAGAGCTGGATGCTTAACCAATTGAGCCACCCAGGTCCCCTGAGTAATCAAATATTTTATCAGCCTGCAGTTTTTCCTCTTATTCATACACTTCTCATGTCTGGGAATGTGTATTTGTTCAATATAAAAGAGCTCTATGTAAATTTCTTATTTTTTTACTCACCCTATAATCTGGCTTTGTTTTTATTAAATATTAATACATTTATCTTGGGGGAAATGTTTAATTTTTTCTTTATAAATCCTTCAGAATTGTAAAGTTAAACTCCAGAGATTATGATTAGTTATTGTGTTTGGGCAATCTCATTTGTATTATCCCTGGAACCAATTTTCATTATAGAAAATCTTTCTTGCACTGAGGAAGTAGGGCAGGGAATGTTAGTACACTGAGATCATAAGAAAACCCATTCACTCTCCATACTAGAGTTTTACGATGCAAACAAGACATAGGTTTTCTCCATTTATGAATTTCAGGTGTCTGGAATATTTTACTTCCACAACTGAACAGAATATAAAGGCAGACTCTGTCAAACCCTTGTTTTGTGTTTCTTGGCAATTACATATTTTACACTTTAAATGTTATGGGTTGGGCACTTTATTAGTGCTTCAAAAAATAAAATAAAACACAAAGGACACAAAAAAGCAGATTTGTAAAATTAAATGCCCAGATTAGTAATATGAGCAGTAAACCAGTATTGGAAATACCAAATCCAAAGGAATTTGGAAGAGTAATACAATGGATGATTGTGCATTCCTCACATAGATTTACTACTTTTAAAACCTTGCCATAATCGATCTATTTCTTTCTGTCTCTCTGTGTGTATGTATACATATATATAGGTGCCTGTGTGCATATATGTAAGAGCATACATCCATTTTCCTAAACCTTCTGAATGTAACATCAAGACATCTTGACATTTCTCCACTAAATATTTAAGTATGCATAACCAAGTACAAGAATAATTTTTATTTTTGATACAGGCACAATGCCATTGCCACCTTATGAAAATCGACATTAACTCAATAATGCCATCCAACAAGTAGCCCATCCACAAATTTCAATATTATCTCCAAAATGTCCTCTATTGTTCTTTTTATTTTACAAATAAGGATCTAAGATATATACATAGCATTTGCTATTGAGTGTTTTAGTCTCCCATAACCTAGAACTTTCTTCTCATCTCTCTTTATTCTTGATGATGTTGTATCCTTTGACAATTCCCAGCCACATGTCCTGAAGAACATTCCATCTTCTGGATTTGTCTGGCAGTTAGATCTTGGTTAAATTCAGATCACACCTTTCTCGCAACCATCCCACAAAGTTGATGTGTATCTCACACCACTCATATCAGGAGACACAGAATATCAGGAAATTCTATTATTGGTGATGGCAAGCCTGACCTCTTGGTTAATGTGGTGACTGTCAGATTGCTCCATTTTACAATTTTACCTTTTTAATTAGTCAGTCATCTGTTGGGTGATACTTCGAGATAATACAAATATGTTTTTTAATGCCTTCCACCCAGTGGTTTTTATATTTATTAGTCATTCTTGCTTGAATCATTATTATAATAGGGCTTACAGAAAGTTGATTTTCTAATTCCATCCTTCTACTTTTACTATCTGACATTCTTTTGCACAGCAGTTTTTCTTTGATTTATCTTTTCTTTCAATGCATTATATATATTTATGTAGTATTCATTTTTAATATCACTATGGACTCACAGATTATTTATAGTTTTTCCTACATGGTATGATTTTATTTTTTTGCACAAATTATTTTAAATTTGGCCAGTGGACACCCCTTCAAGCCAATTCTGCATTGCTTTGACATAAACACATTAATATTTGAGCACTTCTTGCTTTCTTGTCCAATAAAATATTCAATGCTTATATTACCTTTCTTGTTCCAGTCATGAATTCAGCCATATTTCTGAAAAGATTAAAGCAAAACAAAACAAAAAGTTCCCAAAGCTTTATTGAGATATAACTTCTGTATCATACAATTTACCTATTTAAAGTGTGCAATTCAGTTATTTTAGTATATTCACAGGGCTATGCAACCACCACTGCCACCATCTAATTTTAGAATAGTTTGTCCAAAAAAAAAAAAAAAAAGAATATTTTTGTCCTCCCCAAAAGAACCCTGTAGACATGAGCAATACTTCCCATCCACTTTGACCCCATCCCCCCTCAGCTCTAGGAATCACTAATTTTTGTCTATATAGATTTAGCCTCTTTAGGACATTTCATGTAAATGGTGTGTTATAATATGTGATCTTTTGTGATAGTGTTTTTCACTTAGCATAATATTTTCAAGATTCATCCTTTTGGTATTATGCATCAGTAGGTATCAGCATTTCATTCTTTTTATTGCCAAATAACATCCATTGTATGAATATACTACATTTTGTTTACTCATTCATCAGTGTTTAGACATTTTATTCTATTAATATGATGTATTCGATGAATTGATTTTCAGATATTAAGCCAACTTTGCTCTTTCATTAGTGTGTGTATATGATAATGAGTGCCTAAGACATCTCTGTTTTTTTTTTGTGACTCTATTTCTTGTGGAAGGAAGGAGCTCCTCCCATCTGCTACCTCTTTCCCCCATCTCCAGTACACGATGCGCATTGCTCAGTATCAGCCCAAACCATATCCCTTTCTCTACCACCTGGTGACTTCCCTCTCTTACCTTAGACATTCCAGCAAGTGTCCCCATTACACAATTATGTCTGTATCAGCAAGTCTCAAGTCTGGTTTTCTTTTGCTGGAGGGGGAGAAAAGACCGTACTCTGAGAAAGTAGAGTTCTTCTTATTCTTTAACCAATGTGCAAGGTCTTCATTTTTATTTCTGAATTCTTTTCTCATTTGACTTAAAATTTTTTCCAGGGGGCTCACAATGGATATTAATATCCATTTGTATTTAGAAACAATGTTTAGTTTTAATTCAAACATTGTAATTATATTTGTATTTAGAAACAATGGTTAGCTTTAATTCAAACATTGTAATCATATTTGTATTTAGAAAAAAAATGGTGAGCTTTAATTCAAACATTTTAATTATCAGCTCTCTTCATTCTCATTTCTCTTGCTTTTACAGCAAAAGAAACCTCTGCTTTCCACCAGAGACACTACTCTAAGGGAACAATTTATTTTGCTTAAGAGTGCAACTCCGTGAATGGTGTATTTACACAGCCTGGTTCAGCTAAATATGCCAGTTCATGATATTTCAAGATTTCTGCTTCTATTACACCTGGCTAAGCCCCACTAGAGTGAACAGAGGATGACACCAGGCAAACTTAATCTTCTGTTTTTGACAGTGGTATAAATTCCTGAAAGAAGGTACTGGATTGATTTATAAATGTCTTTAAGGACTAGAGGTTAGGGTAAAGCTAATGGGAGGTTGTGCTGGGAGTGTTCTATACCTAGATTCTATTATACTTTCATTGCTAATCCTCATTATGTGTTTGTTTAAGCTGACGTCTTCTTGCTTTATTTGAGAGAGCACTTAATGACAGTATGTCTGGACTGCCCTGTTAAAATTCAACAAATTACTAGCCTATGCTAGAAAAGGGAGAAATTCTGACGCAAAAATTCACTATCAGAGTTTACTGGCTTTTAACAGTAATCTCTGTGTCTATTGACTTAAAATATAGTATAGTTCTTTCCCTATGATTACAAGCTATGTGATTTGTGGCAAGCCATTTACACTCATTAAACATCAGTTTCCTCTTTAGGAAACAACAGGTGTTACTGAGTATATGGAGAAAAAGGAACATTCATGCACTGTTGGTGGCAATGCAGACTGGTGCGGCCACTGTGGAAAATAGTGTGGAAGTTCCTTAAAAAGTTAAAAATAGAACTACTCTATGATCCAGGAATTGCATTACTGGGTATTTATCCTCAAAACACAAAAACACTAATTCAAAGGGATATATGCAGTCCTATGTTTATATGTTTATAGGAGCATCATTTACAATAGCTAATATATGGAAGCAGCCCAAGTGTCCATTGATAAATGAATGGATAAAAAAGATGTGATATATATATACATATACATATATAATATTCATATATATACATATATATAATCATATATATACACATATAATATTCATATATACATATATATAATATTCATATATATATATATATATATATATATATGAATTACATTCAGTCTTAAGAAAGAATGAAATCAGGGTGCCTGGGTGGCTCAGTGGGTTAAAGCCTGTGACTTTGGCTCAGGTCATGATCCCAGGGTCCTGGGATTGAGCCCTGCTTCGGGCTCTCTGCTCAGCGGGGAGCCTGCTCTCCCCCCCACCCCCCTCTGCCTGACTCTCTGCCTACTTGTGATCTCTGTCTGTCAAATAAATAAATAAAATCTTAAAAAAAATGAAATCTTGCCATTTGGAACAATATGGATGGATCTAGAGGGTATTAATATTGTGAAATAAGTCAGTCAGAGAAAGACAAATACTATATGATTTCACTCATATGTGGCATTTAAGAAACAAAATAAATGACCAAAAGGAGAAAAAGAGAGAGAGAGAGAGACAGAAATCAAGAACAGAAAGAGAGAGAGAGAGAGAGAGAGAGAGAGAGCAGTCAAGAACAGACTCTTAGTTACAGAGAATAAACTGATGGTTACCAGAGGGGAGGGGGTGGGGGGATGAGTGAAATACATGATGGGGATTAAGGGGTACAATTGTGATGAACACCAGGTGATGTATGGAATTGTTGAATCCCATATTGTACACCCAAAACTAATATAACATTGTATATTAACTAGCTGGAATTAAAATAGAAACTTCAACAGATTTAAAAATAAATAAAAACACATCTTACAAAAATCAGTTTCTTCACCATAGAAATAGGATAATGTAATTCAATTGTCATGCAGATTAATTAAGCCTGAAACATATCAGTGCTCTATATATGTTAGCTAAAGTTGTTCTTATAATTAATGTATAAATGGTTGTTAGCCATCTACCTCATGTCTAATACAAAGGTAAGCTCATTGGTGATTGTCAAAGAAACAAAAGACATGCTTCCCACATTCAGGAAGGTAAACCCTCTGTGAAGGGTATAGTTGTTAAAAGAACAAGATGAGACCAGGCACATTAAAGTCCAGAACTCTCTGCAGGTGCTCTAGGAGTTGGGAGAAGAAATAGATCAGAATGAGTTGAAACAGAGACTGAAGGATGATCTTTATAGATCTGCTATGAACTGCAAGGCTCCAAAATTCTTAATTCCCTTCGTAAATTTATAGAAGTAACTAATATTATACAGAGCACAGAGAATAGAGCTAGAATTACTGCCAAGACAAGAGATAAGAAAATATTTGACATGAGCTGGTGATCATTCCACTGGTGCTTCACCGGCAGTACTGCCCACTGTATTTGCAAGCTCAGAGGACTGAGCTATGAAATTTTGTTCATACTTTGCTATGAAATTTACAGGTAACACTAAATTTTAGAATAACATTAGTGGATGTTTTATGATGAATGCATTCAGGGAAGCTGCTATTGTAGTTTTTCATCATTTATATTAAAAAAGAAATATATTGCCACTCTAGGAGAGTTATTGTAATGTTCTATGCATATCATTAGCAATCATTGATTGTAAGCCATCTATAAGAGCTTTCTAGAAAGATTTTTCTCAGCAGGAAGAAAAGAGGGGGAGTATATTCATAATTATGGAATATGCACCCTATATTTTTTACACTTAAGAGATGCATGCTTTCATACCATGTGGTAAGGGACATATGGGCATAATAAGCTATTTCGTATTTTTATAAGGAAGATAGATGGAGAAAGTTATCTGGAGGCTATGCTTTTAAATATCTAGATTAAACGCAGTTATTATATTACTTTTGATGTCTTGATGCAATCAAAGATGATTTGGCCAGCCTTTTTCTATTATAATAAGATTTTAGAAGTGAATGCAGATAAATAATGGGCCCCATTTACAGACAATTCACCTAATCCAGTCCTAGAGACCAGGTAGACTTGTTCCTTAGAAAAATGTCTATAGTATAGTACTTTGTTCAGACCAGTGTGAGATGAGTATTTTGGAAAACGTACAGATCTCTGCCCATCTTATTTTTCCCTTGAAATCCTATTTCGTAATGGTAGTAAAGACTAGCCTTCCAGCCAATGAGTCTTCTATTAAAATGGAAAAGAAATGGGGTGCCTGGGTGGCTCAGTGGGTTAAAGCCTCTGCCTTCGACTCAGGTCATGATCTCAGGGTCCTGGGATCGAGCCCCACATCGGGCTCTCTGCTCAGTGGGGAGCCTGCTTCCCTCTCTCTCTCTGCCTGTCTCTCTGCCTACTTGTGATTTCTCTCTGTCAAATAAATAAATAAATTCTTTAAAAAAAATGGAAAAGAAAGCAATATTTTGGGTCTACCATCCAAGAAGAGAGTTAGCTCACTGGTTCTAAGTGATGGCAAGATGATAACTGAACTTGCACAAATGCATGGGAGCCTCTGTCCAGTGATGTACGGTGCAATAAGCATTATTCTAAAAGGCAGACTGAGAAAATAAATAGGACCCCGTGAAACCTGGACATTGAGTTTTATGGACAGTTTCGTGGGTGATGAAGTTATTCTGGTACTGCAGAGGTGTGTATCTCTCTTTGAATTGTACTTGTGGGAAAGACCCCTGATCTTTGAGCAGAAAATGAAATATATATATATTTTTTAAGATTTTATTTATTTATTTGACAGAGAGAAATCACAAGTAAGCAGAGACGCAGGCAGAGAGAGAGAGAGGAGGAAGCAGGCTCCCTGCTGAGCAGAGAGCCCGATGTGGGGCTTGAACCCAGGACCTGGGATCATGACCTGAGCCGAAGGCAGCGGCTCAACCCACTGAGCCACTCAGGCGCCCCGAAATATATTTTTTTATATTATCTGTTACAACTTCCCTATGTCAAACAGGTTAGTGTTGAGATTCATGACCATAAATCACGTCACAATGCCATAATGGTAGATAAATAGATTAATGGAACAGAAGGGCTCTAAAATAATCACAAATAAATTTAATGGGGAAACAGAGTCTTTTTGACAACTAGTTCTGGAATATATAGATATCTGTATGGGAAAAACGAACTTTATCTCCTGTCTTACTTGAAAATTTAGTTTGAGTTGGATCACTTAAACCATAAGACTTCTAGCATCCTAGTAGAATATTTTCATGACTTTAGCACAGAAAAAGATTTCCTAGAACACAAAAGACATTAACAAAAGAAAAAAAAATAAATTAAAAGTTAAAATTTTCATTCAGATTTAGAAGTCAAAACATCAAAATTAAAAATGTCTGGTTATCAAGAGATGAAAAGGCAAGCTGCATTCTGGTTGAGACTGTTTGCCAAACATATCTGACAAAGAATCTCTATCAAGAAAATATTCAGAGGCACCTGGGTGGCTCAGTCATTAAGCAGCTGCCTTCCGCGGTCCTGATCCTGAGTCCTGGGGTAGAGACCCCGCCTCTGCCTTGGGCTCCCTACTCAGCAGGAAGCCAGCTTCTCCCTCTCCCACTCCCCCTACTTGTGTTCCCTCTCTCGCTGTGTCTCTCTGTCAAGTAAATAAATAAAATCTTAAAAAAAAAAAAAGAAAATATTCAGAAAGACTTTAACTGTAGAGTGACACAGTCATATTTTCATTTGAATCTATCAGTTCAGTAGTTGTGATAGGTAAATTTTAAGGAGATAGTATTGGAAACAATGAAAAAATAGCTGTTTGGGTAAGAAGTGGTGAGGTCCCAGTCTGTAAGAGGCAGTTTCATATGGAAAATTCTCTGGATTCTTTGACTGTAGTGAGAACCAGAAGAAAATCTAGTATGTGCTTTTAGTACCTCTTATAAACAAGGAACCGATACATACTGTATTTGGGATCCTAAAGATTCCTATAAATAGATGTGAGAAGAGAAAGCTTTTTTCCTGCTATAGTAAGAGAGACCATCCAAAAACCTGATTTCTCTGAACTCCTGGCAGTTAGCAAAGATTTTTATTCGTTTGACATGGTAGGAAGAGGAAATACGAGGACTGGGAATGATAAACAGGGAATCTGATGTGAGGGCAAAGGAGATACCCCACTAAGCTCTTTTTAGTTCTTGAAAAGATGGTTTCAAGTCCAGGAAAAGTACATTTAAGAGATTAACCACTCTCAGTTTTCAAAAGATGGTCTAAGGGTAAGTGAATCCAGAAAAAGTACACCCACAGTTGAGAATTTATCAAGAAAACTCTCAGTTTAGGTCAGCCAATGAAAAGCACATTCTCTGTGTCTTCGCTACTCAAGAGTTGCAAACATGGTCTCTTTCCACTCTTACCAATTTTGTTTTTTGTCCCTTATTTCTTCAATTTTTTCTATACCTGTGTTTTCTTTTTTCCCGCCTCATCTTTTCAAATGACAAGAATATTAGATCTTTTTGTTATTGTTTCACAACTTCTCAAGATTCTGTTTATTTCTTTTGATCTTTTCTCTCCATTTTTCAGATTGGATAATTTCTATTGTTCTATCTTAAGTTCAATAACTCATTCCTCTGTCATCTTCATGATTTAATTGAGCCCATTCAGTGACTTCTTAAAGTCAGATACATAGTTTTCAGTTCTGAAATTCCAATTTGGTTCTTTATAATTTCTTTTTCTCTGTACATAACTCATTTATCTTTTCATTAATTTCAGGGGTTTTTATGTCTTTACTCCAAGAGCTGTTTAAAGATTGAACCAGGGACTGTGTGGCATCATAACAGAATTAAAGAATCCTCTTTTCCAGGATTCCTCATAACCACTGCCACTGTGGCTAGGACCAGGGACTGGAGGGAAAAAACCCAGAAAAATAAAACAAAAACAGCACTTTCCTCCACATTTTCAGGCTCCCTGGGAATCCTTTTCGTGGTCCTCTGGCCAGAAAGACAGGATTTCTCCCAGAGATTTTCACTTTGGCCACTCACCACCGAAGTTAAGTAAGAAGGTTGCCCCTGGGACAGCCTGAGGGGATAGAAGAAGCAAAACTTGAGAAAGAGACCCTACATCAGTTGTTCTTCAAGTTTTGCCTCCCCTCCCCAGTGTGCCTGCTGTTAGTAACCTCACAGTTCTCAGGTGGCTGCTTTTCCTCTTGTCCCAGAACTTTCAGTTGCAATTAACAGGAGATGACTTGATTGGTCTACATTATATTGCAAGTTTCCACCTGTGCTTTTGTGGCCTGCAAATAGTTGACCCACAAAACACTATCTCTGAATGAAATAGTTAACTTTATAATGGACAACGTGCACATCTTTGTCCTTGGTCCCAAGATATTAACATAAAATGAATTTATCCTTTTATTCAATGTCTGTCCATCTTTGTGGTCTTTTAAGATCCTTATATACATATCATTTTATTGTTTATAATATGATTAATTTATTTTACTCATAAAAATCACAGCAGTTACTTGCACAATCTCTAGTAAGTCTAGAGAATTAAGGTGAAATGTTCTGAAAACTTATGTGATGAAATGTCTTCTCAAAGTCATTTCCATATCAGCATACATTATGCCCAGTCTCATTCTCATCCACCCATTGGCCACTACAGAGCAGAGTCAGCAAATGTCCACACAGAGGAAATTTTGATTGGAAGTCACAATGGGGTCATGTGGATGGAGAGAGAGTGGTGTATAATGAACATCTAATTATAACACAGCTTACAGAAAACTTATAAGGTATAATCAAGGGGAATAAATTTCCAAAGTAACCTTGATTCTTCTTATTCTTGGAAATTTTCTCACAAACTTCGAACTTCTCTAAGATGTGGAGTAAAGGCATACTTTATTTACCTAGCAGAACAAAAAGCGTATGTGCAGGCAAAGTAGTCCACTGAGGTTTGATAGACACTAGGAATACTGCCTGATCTGAGTCTATTTTCAATTAATCCTCCAGAGGCAAATTTTGGAGGTTTACTTCCTCACCTGCAATAACTCAGACCCTCTTGACAGAAGCATTGGAGGAGAGTGTGTGCAGTAGCTTTTGGTCTTAAGAAACCAAAGAGGAAAGAACAGAACTTCAAAATAATGTTCCCAGGCCACAGATACCAGTTAAAAGAACAAAATGATAGGATGAAGCCAGAGAGAGTGAGGCCAATTTTTATATCAGTCAAGTGTCTGTGTGCTTTTTGGAATTAAAAGGGGGGAAGAAAGAACTAAAAGGGAAAAGGAGAGAGAGAAAATGATCACCGGGGACATTAAAGGCTCTGAGACAGCAGAAATGCTCAAGCACATATTCAGCACACATGCAGCCAATATTTAGGGACTATTTTTCAAACACCAGGTGCTGGGTCAGGATCTGAAGATTTAAAGATTTGAAAACACTCTCTTTTCTTAAGTGCTTATGGTTCCTGTTACACTCTGGAGAAGAATGGTCCAGATTCTAAATGAATGCAACCATTGATGGGAAAAAAAGGGAGGGGGGCAGGAAAACTATTCTGAATGGTAGATGAGCTCATGTTTAAAGGGAAACTCTGAAATGGAGAAGCCTCAGATTCCCTCCCATTTCTGTGACCGATGGCTTAAGAGGAAGGGAAATTGGAACAAAACCCTGAATACTGCATCCTTCTATATCAAATCTTTTGTCTTTGTGTACGTAGGGTATGATGCATAATATACTATGCATGTATGTATTATGCATAATATTATATATATTATATAACTATATAGCATATGTGAATTATATATTATATATTATATATATATAGTATTTCTGCCTTGTTCATATTTCCAAACTGTTTTGATGTTTTTAAAGAAAATAGGCAGAATTGATGTTATTTTAAGTATAAAATAGATTTATTTATTTTAATTTGGGGTCCGTTCCACATATAGCATAAGTGTCCATATTTTGGAAAAGGAAGGACAAGGGATTTAATTCAAATTCTGCTATTTTCTTCTGCTTTTTTCTATTTGGGCAAGTTACTAAACTTTTCTGAATGAATCTTCAATTTCCTTATCTATATAGTGGGGATAATAATACCATTATTAGGAAGCATCAGGAGGATTAAGTAAGGTATTGCATGGAAAATGGTGGTGTACTATCTGGGACAGAGGAGCCCCTCAAAAATATTGATGATATTGATGATATTAGGTAATGTTATTAAGTGATTTGACATTCCAAGTAAAATTTCTTCATATTCAGTATTTCCTGTCCTCTTCAGAATGACGCTGTGAGCCCAGCACTGTAATTATCCTTATTTTATTGCTGAGGAAACCCAGACGGATGGGGTTAAGTAAATCACCTAAAGAGTGCACAGCAAAAAGAAAGCAACAGAACAGGTTTGAAAGGTCTCTTGGACTGCAGAGAGGGAGACATGACCACGATTCTGTTGGATGCCTCAAGGCTCTGTTTCCCTTCCCCCACTAGTTTCTTTGGCAAATTTTAGAAGGATCTCACTGGCCTGAATCTGCTCCAAAGCTGACTGGGTTCTTTGAAGGATACTAGTGTATTATTTATCTGCCCATGAGCTATATTTTCCACATTGTGAGGCTCATTCTCACTGAGCAATTCCTTTTGTGCCTAGACTTTACTTCCGACCCTGGGAGCTCTTTCTTCTCCCTTTCTCCTTCCTTTCTTTCTTCCTTTGCCCACATCATCAATATTTAGCCTCTTCACAGAGACTTTATTTCTCTCAAGTCTCAGGTTGTCCCCTCCTCATTGATGGATATCTTCCAGCTCCAGGCATGCCCACAAGGTGGGCTGTATTCTAACCAGAGTGTGGCCACCTCTATTCCCAGAGGGAGCTCTGGCTGTTGAATTTAGCACGTAGGTACACTAAAGTCAGGAAGCAAAGCCTTCTGAGGAATCAGTTTGGGGCAATGGTGGTTTTAGGGAGGACCACAGATGTTTGCAGGTATGAAATCCAAACAAAAGGGATTAAAGAGAGGACCCAAAGCATTTTTTTAAGATAAGGAGCAAAAGAACACACAAATCAGAGAAATCACAGAATGTAGAAATACTATCCTGCTTGTCTGCAAAATGACTGTTTTAATATCAGTTGCTTGGGGACACACACACACACACACAGATAAATGTTGAAAATAATATTCATGTAAAATGAGTGTAACTTGACTTAGCTGTCAAAAAAAAAAAAAAAAGACATCAGAGAAATAAGAAAGTGGCAAGGCTTTCTTAAGAGTCCAATATAAGTGTGTGCTCTTTTTCAATGTTCTATAAATGCTTCAAAGTTACCAAGAGCAGCAACATATTAAACTCTGTCTTGGGGAGGCAGTTTGAGGCAAGGACACAAGGATGAAAAGAACACATGACAGGTAACAAAGAGCTGTGACCTCCAGGTGCAGAGTGGTCCTAAATATACCATCTACTAAGCTCTTTATAAATTTCAGGAAATTTTTCACCTTTTTTTTTAAAAATATTTTATTCATTTATTTGACAGAGAGAGAGAGAGAGAGATCACAAGTAGGCAGAGAGGCAGGCAGAGAGAGTGGGGGAAGCAGGCTCCCTGCTGAGCAGAGAGCCCCATGAGGGGCTCTATCCCAGGACCCTGAGATCATGACCTGAGCTGAAGGCAGAGGCTTAACCCACTGAGCCACCCAGGTGCCCCGAAAGTTTTTCACCTTTTATTCATCATCTCACTTAATCTGCACCACCACCTAGGAAGAGAAGGATTATTGTCCACATTTTACAGATGACAAAATTGAGGCTCAGGCTACTAACAGGGCCATGGTCACACACCTAATTATTTCCATAGTCAGGGGTTGCTCCTGGTTCTGCAGAATCCCATAGTTCATATTCTCAACTGCTCTGCTCCCCTTTTAAGAAGACACACTCTGGGGGGCACCTGGGTGGCTCAGTGGGTTTAAGCCTCTGCCTTCGGCTCGGGTCATGATCCCAGCTTCCTGGGATCGAGCCCCGCATCGGGCTCTCTGCTTAGCAGGGAGCCTGCTTCCTCCTCTCTCTCTGCCTGCCTCTCTGCCTACTTGTGATCTCTGTCTGTCAAATAAATAAATTAATTAATTAATTAAAAAAAAAAAGAAGACACACTCTGTCCTCACTGCTCCCTGTAGAACTGGTGTCAAGCTTGGAGGGAGAAGAGCTCCTTCTCCAGGGAGGGGCACCTACACTTGGTCCAGTCAGTTGTTTTTTGCCATTTTCCTATTTGTGGCCACATGGCTGTTATCTGTGACCTTTTAAAAACATATTGTGTCTTCCTGTTGCAGAAATGGAAATCCGTTTAAACATGCAATTGAACTTTACTTAACTTTACATGCGCCAACACCTCCATCCCTCATTTTAAAGCAAAACATTTAAAAAGCAAAAATTATAATAGTAAGCTTCAGGATATATGAAAATGTGCATATTGGCAGTGAGCAGGCAAGAAAGCACTATCTCTTTTGCCGGTCAAATCTCTTCCTGGGATGGTATTCTGACACCAAGGGGTATACTGCTGTTCTGTTCTGGTACTAATTACCTGGAGTTGGTGCAGACCCATAAGTTAAGGGCTCAGTCCTCCACAAGCCTGTTCTCACATCAGAAGGCAGCTGCACCTGCACCCCGGAGTCCACAGGCCACCCATACTTCTGACGGACTGGCGATAAATTCAGGAATAGTCAAACCCTTCATGTTTGATAATTTGCTAGAATGACCCGCAGAACTCAGGAAAATGCTTTACTTCTGATTACCGTTTTATTATAAAGGGTAGAGATCAGGACTAGCCAAGTGAAGAGACACATGGAACAAGGTTTAATAGTCCCAAATGCAGAGCTACAATGCCCTGTCCCCATTGAATCATGGCCTGTTTTCCTCCAGGCAGTGACATTGATATATTATTCTCCAACCAAGAAGATCCACTGAGTTTCATGTCCAGAGGTTTTATTGTGGTTTCATGACATAGAATGATTAATTGAACATGGCTGACATAATTGAACACAATCTCACCCACTCCCCTTCTCAAAAGCTGGACTGACTTAAAGTTCCAACCTTCTAAGCACCGTTGGTTTTACTGGTGGACAGCTCCCATTTCAGTCATCTAATCTCATTAATATAAAATCAGATGTGATCTAAGGGGTTGAAGAATAACAAAGACACTCCCATTACTTGGGGAAGTGCAGGGGTTTTAGAATCTCTGAGATGGGGTAAAGACCAGACAAATTCTGTATTATACAACAGACGATTAGAGCACATTGCTTTGGGATCCTTGGAACTGTGTGGGAGGCTGCAGAGATTTCTTGGTTAAATGTAGGGTGATCGCATAATTTATTTTTCAAATGACAATTCTTTTTTGCAAGGAAAGAGGGTTGCAACTTGGTGGGGATGCCAGACAACAGGTGTCAACAGGGCATCTTCTGAGGGAACTGGGACTTGGATCACTTTATTGTTTTTATTTCACTCCCAAAACAGTATGAAGGGTTTGGGACCAGTCTGTAAATTCTTGGGGTCTTCTTGGTAAGACAAGCACTTATCTGGCCTCTGCCAGTTACATTTTTTAGACTGAGGGAGACTATTTGCTCAAAAGGGATGATAGCATGTCCAAAACTGGAGCAAACTTGACACGGGTAGACTGTGTCTTTGTTTTGAATAGGAATATAATTCCATAGCAGATGACTCAAGTTATTCCTACTCTACACAGGGGACAACATATTTTAACATTCTCTTCTTCTCTTAGTGCTTGTTCTGAAATTTCAGGGTCTGATAAGTTTTCTAAACCCAAAGGCGCTAATACCCTCTCCTTCTCCATCATCACTTCACCTATGAAGGTGCTTATTATATCCTTTCCCTGAAAGCCGGTCACTTTTATATGCTTCAAAATTTGTTGGCTGCCATATACAAATGTTTCATGACTGCATCTCCATTCTTTTCTCCACATAGTGCCTGAAACTTCCAGATTTCTTGGCATTACTTTTTCATACCCCAAGTTATCTGAAATGTTTAATACCACTCTCGTCCTATAATTCTTTGTGTCTGAAAAATTATATGATCTCTCTGAAGGGAAAGCCTTATTTTAATCATAATTTCTATATTCCCAGGGTTCAGTGTGCTGCCTAACACATATGGGCCATCATACATATTATTATCATAGTAAGTGAATTAATGATTGAGAAAAGCATTAGCAAATCAAGAAAGGACTGAATCACCTACAAAATCCATATTCTGCAGAAGTGTTAGAGAACAAATCTGTACCCAGATTCTTTTTATGGCAGTTCTAATATTACCCACTTTTTTCTATAAGGGGAAGGAAAGTTTTAGGTGTGAAATTCCTAAAGGAGAGAACATTGGGTAAAGACTCAAAGTCTTCTGGAACTCAGATGGATACCCTGCTTTATTTCATGGCAACTGTTGAAGAGCTCTCCATGATAACTTCCAGAGATGGCACTGGATTCTCATACATGAGGTCCTGAGTCCAGTGTATTGATCTTATCTGGGACCATGGCAGAGATCCTGCAGGCCAGATGACAGGTCATCAACAGTCTGCTCAGTGGGAGGAGTTGGCTTGGGGGAGTACTGTTGATATAAACACTGTAGTGGGAAGCCACCAAATCATTTTACAGCAGCATGACCTTGGATCCTTGGCTGTTAGTAATGGTAATGATATTATTAAAAAAAAAAAACAATACTTTTTGGAAAACAATACTTATTCCAATTCTAATTGGAAACAATTAAAGGCATGAAATCAGGAGGCCTGGGTGAGGTGACCTGTTGGTAGTTAGAATTGGAAGCAGGAAATGTAATGTAACATAAAATGGTTTGAGATTTCATGGACATAAAGGTTTGGGAGATAAAGCAAAATTAGAGTGTAAAGTTCTCATTTTATAGTTGAAATGGAGGTCCACAAAGGCACGTAATTTATTCTATTTCCTACTCAGGATTAGACAGCTAAAAGATTAATATCTCATATAGGTCTGTAAGAAAATTTTTCCTTTATCTTCTCTGGAAGGTAAGCTCGATGAAGATGTGGTTCTTTTAATTCATGCACTAAATTTTCTTTGTTACCTAAAACAGTACCTGGCACACATTACACAGGTGCTCAACTCTTTGAATGAATCTCAGAGTACACATTTTAGTGAAGATCTTGAGTTTGGATTAAAACAGATGCGAATTGAAATACAGCCTACCTCCCTACGTGATGTGTTACTTTGGGCGAGTTAATGAACTTGTAACAAACTTAAATAAGATATTGAACAGAATAATATACAGAAATCAACTTGATGAGCCAGGTACATAATCAACACTCAATGCTGAACATTAAAACAATAATTGCCAGATTTTACTGAACAGCCAATTATATTATAATTTCTAAGGGATTTAGGCTCATCCAACTGCTTCCCAGGTTCAGGGTTTTAACATTTGCTTTCATAAAAGAAATCTTAGGCCATTCACATACCCAGTCACTCTTAAAATGCTTTATTTTAATTTTCTTCATGGAAATACATTAAGAAATGTGTTGAAAATTAGCATTCATATAATGACCTCATTTTACTTCTGTGCAGCCTGTCAATGACTGTTTTGTTTTTTTTTAACCATTATGACTCCCCAACTATTTATATATTTGAAAGATCAGTGCATTCAATCAGAGAACATCCACAGTCAAGGATATCAAGATAAAAATTACCTGGTGGGAGAAGCAACGTAGATTACTATTTCCAGTTGCGTAATGGGTGTGCGGCAATTTAAAATAGTGTCCCCCAGTGTTTATGTTTATTAAACTGCAAAAAAAAAAAAAGAAAAAAAAGAAAACTCTAGGGTTCTATTTACCTGGAAATCACTACAGCACTAATAAATGAGGGAAAACAATCCCAGGCTGGGATTTCCAGAAACTGCGGACAGAATGAGTGATGGCAAGTCCTGCTGGAGTAATCAACAAGAACAGTTAGATCCTTACAATGCAAATGTTCTCCACTCCACAGCACTGGCCTCACCTGGGAGCTTGTGTAAAAGGCAGTTATCTCTGGCTCCATCCCAGACCATAGACCTTTAGTAGAATCAGAACCTGCATTTTAACAAGATCAAGATTCTCCAGATGGTTCAGGGTTGAGAAGCACTGGCTTAGGTTGTTTTAAAAGGCACAGAGAATAAGAACTATTTCTTATTTTAAAGAATTTTGTTTCATCTAACATACTTATAAGCAACTGAAATAATATTGAATCAGGGACATAGAATAACAAATATCTTCACAATCCCATCCTTTAACAAAAACACATAATCTGTGGATAAAAGTGCAATTTCACACGTAACATGCTATACTACACGTGCTATTCTGTAATATGCTTTTTTCCCCCCAACAATAATACAGCATGCTCATTTATGTGGAACCATAAACAATACTCTATATTTTCATTTTGAATGGCTGGGTGGGAATCATGGCTTTTATGTACTCTTGTTTATCCATCAAGTTGTTTATCAATCGTTGTTTATCAAATGTCCTATTGATTGGAATTTGGATTATTTTTCATTTTATGCTATTTTATATAATCTCTAAGTGGACTGTTCAAGCTGTTGAGTTCCTAGAGGAAGGTCACTGCCTGTCCCAAGGACTTGTCAGTGGACTATAAGTTATGAGGAAATTTAACTTTTTTCTGTATTTCTTTTACCTTTGTTCTCCACATCACTAACTACATTAGTTTAATATAAAATATTATTTGCACTTCTTGAGTTCATATTGATAGTGAGAAAAGATGGCCTAGGGAGATTCTAGGTGTAAGAAGGAATTTAATCTGGTGTTAGATATTTACTTTGTCTGGGAAGTTATGGTATGTTGCTTTTAAATCAGGCTTTGATTCCAAGATGGTCATAGCAAGTATGGGCTGGCGTCAGAAAGCCAAGGTTTGAGGCCTAATTCTATTATTTACTCATCACATTAATTTGGGCAGGTTATGGGGTGCCTGGG
Source organism: Enhydra lutris kenyoni (assembly GCF_002288905.1). Lineage (NCBI taxonomy): Eukaryota > Metazoa > Chordata > Mammalia > Carnivora > Mustelidae > Enhydra > Enhydra lutris. The sequence goes on along the minus strand of NW_019154096.1, from coordinate 60,670,435 downwards.
TGGCTCAGTCAGTTAAGTGTCTACCTTTGGCTTGGATCATGATCTCACCATCCTGGGATGGAGCCCCAGGCGATCAGGCTCTCTGCTCAATGGGAGTCTGCTTGTCCCTCTCCTTTTGCCCCTCCCCCTGCTCATGCTTCTCTCATGTGCTCATTTGCCTTCTCTCAAATAAATAAATAAAATCTTTAAAGAAATTTGGGCAGGTTATGAAAAACTTTTTCAGCCTCATATTCTTTTTTTAAAAGTTTATTTATTTGACAGAGATCACAGAAAGAGGGAGAGGAGGAAGCAGGCTCCCTGCTGAGCAGAGAGCCCGATGCAGGGCTAAATCCCAGAGGATCATGACCTGAGCCGAAGGCAGAGGCTTTAACCCACTGAGCCACCCAGGTGCCCCTCAGCCTCATATTCTTTATCTAAAAAATAATAATCTATAGGACCTTGTGTGTGTTATTTGAAGTCCTTAGTACAGAGAAAATGCTAAGTAACTTTTCAGCATTTATTTATATTTTCCAGAATTGTAAACTTTTTCCTGTTTTAGAAGCTTTCAGGACCCTGAGGGGACAAATGAAAATGCCCAGATGCCACTGTTAAATAACGTGGAGGAGGTGAAAGCACCCCAGGCTTTAGAGGATGTGGATCATACGCTCATTTACTCTAAATTCACCTTGTAGATGGAGAGCACAGGATTTACAATAGGATAGGGTTATCTTATCCCATAATAGAATATGACATAGGATATAGGCTTTAGACTACTCTTAATCAGATGGGGAAAACAGAGTACAGGGAAGAATTAACTTAGCTAAATGGCCACAGCAAGCCCCTCTCAGAGCTGTGGCTGCCTTCCTGTCCTGGCTCAAGCTTTAGCCTCCAGCATCATTACTGACTAAAGAGGCATAATGAAGTCAGGATCTCCGGGTGCTCTAATCCAGTGACAAATTATTACTCTTCTACTGCACGTGAATGAACAGCTTAGGAAATGTCCAAATGGACAAATTATATAATCATCCTCACTATTAATCAGAGGAAAAACGATATGAAATGTGTGTTTGATCCATCAAATTTCCATTTTTAAAAATGCTTTAGCCACTCTTGGCAACTGACCATGGAAATAACCATTTGGTAGTACATATTGAAAGATAAAAATATTCATCCTCTTTTAGCCAGTATTTCTTCATATAGGAATTTATCTTGAAAAAATAGTTATAGGCACACAAATATTTATGAACAAGTATAATGCGAACAACAGGAAGAAACATACAATACAATAACAGGACATTGATTAGACAAATTACAGAAATAATGCAGCCACGCAAAATCAAATTTTAAAAGAGTACTTAATGGTACAAAAAATGTTCATCATGTTTTTTTTTTAGAAGATTTTGTTTATTTATTTGACAGACAGAGATCACAAGTAGGCAGACAGGCAGGCAGAGAGAGAGAGGGAAAAGCAGTCTCCCTGCTGAGCAGAGAGCCAGATGCAAGGCTTGATCCCAGGACCCTGAGATCATGACCTGAGTCGAAGGCAGAGGCTTTCACCCACTGAGCCACCTGGGTGCCCCTGTTCATCATCTTTTAAATGAGAAATATTATAAAGTAGTAGATGCAGTATACCCCCGATTTTGCAAAAAATAGCTCAATAAAACACATGCAGATATGAAAAAACTGGAAGGGTTTAGAGGAAAATGTTACAGTTTTTGTCTTTCAGGTGAGGAAGAACTAAGTTATTTTTTTATGCTTTATTTTTCCTTTTCAGTATTTTAAAAATATCTCCCTGGATTATCCTAACATAGTCACCGTACAGGAAGTGTTCAGGTCCTTCTTCTCAATAAGTAATTTGAAGCCTGGGTGTTCTAACATTAGTAGTGATAAAAGAAATTGTCCTTAGTTATCCCCTTTACACACCGTCATATTTGTAAGGTGGCTCCACGTGGGTGTTCCTTCACGAGGCTGTGGCGTCAATGACAGGAGAGGCAATGTGGACCATAAGTCATTGGCTTTTATTGCTACTGACCATCACAAAAATCTGCAAGAGCCACAGTAGGTTGGAAATATCCAAGAAGTTCCCCTAACACTGCTCAGTGTAACTCTTTCACAAACCCAAATCTACCCTTGTTACTTCTTCCTTTTTCTACTGTAGGAATCCTTCCCAAACTCACCCCACACATTTCTCCAAGAGATCAAAGTGGGATTTGGACCCTCTCAGATCATACTGATTGTTGCTATATACCCACATGGCTTTTAGCATTTTACTGTCATTTTCAGAGGGAGGGTGTCCCTGGCACTTATTGAGAAAGAAGCAGTTCCGCTGATTATAAATCAGAATCTAAGACTACTTGATTTGGACCACCCTTTTGGTGGCCCAACGGCAGGAATTCTGCTGCAGTTTCTTCCTATTGCCAACTGAGAAAGAATTTGCTGAAAATTTAAGCCATTTATTTGGGCAATTGGAGTTGTAATTCGGAAGACACTGATTCAGGTAGAAACTTGACTCACGTTTTGAAGAAGACAAAGGGGGCAGAGTGATAAAGGCAAAAGGTCATGAGTGCAGTTGTCATTTAGGTCCTCCGTGCAAATCTGGGATTGCAACTACATTAACGGAGATGGGTTGGGTTATTATGCAAATGAGCAATTGAGACTTGTCAGTTCTCACTGGCTCCTTTCCAAGAGAAGAATGTGAAGGACTCAGATGTCCTCATGAGGAGGGAGTTCAGCCCAGACTGAGGGCTTGTAGCTGGCAAAAACATCATAGTTCCGCCACTGAGGACATGCATAAATTCCACCCCCTGGCTGGCCTCTCCACTCTGTTTTTCTTAGTGGGACTTGCTTGCTCCATTTAGAAATCTCCTTTCATACTATATCTTGTGTTTTTCCATGGTATCTTGACAACCTGTTTCTTTCTTCTTTCTTTTCTTCCTTCTTTCTTTCTTTCTTTCTTTCTTTCTTTCTTTCTTTCTTCCTTCCTTCCTTCCTTCCTTCCTTCCTTCCTTCCTTCCTTCCTTCCTTCCTTCCTTCCTTTCTTTCTTTTAGAAAGAGAGAGAGACCTCTAAGGTGCAAGCCAAGGGTTGGGTTTGGGGGTGGGAGGGAGGGGCAGAGGGAGAGGGAGAGAGAGAGAATACCAAGCAGGCTCCAAACCCAGTGAGGGCTTTGATCTCACAACCCTGAGATCATGACCTGAGCTGAACTCAAGATCAAGGGTCGGGTGCCCAACTGACCAAACCACCCAGGTGTCCTCACATTTTTTCTATACTTACGAAATTAATTTATTTTGTTTCTGCTAACTTTGAAAACTTTTACTCCTTTATTTACTGATACTGCCCAATTTTATTTGCCAAGGAGTAGAATTCTCAGTTGCTCTCATCACACGTATTCCATGTTTGACCAGTTTTTCATTCTCTTTCCACTAAAACAGTCTCCACGACCATTAAATAAAGTGAAGCATGATGCTCTCAGCGGCCATCTCCCAAAGGACTACTCAAATCTGCCCTCTCATCACCGTAATTTACACTATTGCTTTCCCCACTGAGAGCAGACATCCTGGATTGAGTTGTGGTTTGGCACATCATAAAGAATTTTAAGGTTTTTCACCCTTGGCCAATTAAGTGACAGACTAAACATGTCCATCTTAGTGAGGAACATGGACCCCATATCATACAATTATTCTTTGCAGTCTGTAGGAAAAAGCATTTAGATGTATTGGGTGTGAGGGGAATCTATAGCAGGTTTAGATGAGAGAATTCCAATACCTGAAGAGTTTTCTGGTAGAATTTTTTAACTGAAGTGGGTGTTGGAAATAACTTTCTGCTATGTACAAGTAGATCTTTTGTGTAACTACAGATGGAGATCCTAAATCAAGGTAGAAGACCAATTTTGACTCACATTAAGATAGGAATGTCTTATAATTTTCCAAAGGTATAATAAAATAATTCACCTCAAGATATATTAAGAGTCTGGTGAGAACTCTTCGGAAAATATTTAGCAGATATTGGATAGGAGCTGGGTTAATGATCTCTAAGTTTCCTCCCAAATCATACATCTGGTAATATTTCAGTGAAAAGCTGTATCTTGCCACTTTCCTAAAACCAATGGATGGAGGTAAATAAGAAAAAAAAATAATGATAAGCATGCCCACTATCTTAAAGATCCTTGATTGGCATTTTAATGTCTATTTCATGGACTTTATTTTTCCCCCCATGCACCTTTAATGTGTCTCCTGTATCCAGAGACACAATGTGGTATTGGTAGAATCGAAAATGAACTAAGTTCATGTAAGAAAACCTGAGTTCTTTTGCCACTGGAGAGTTGTATGACTTTGAGTATTAATGTCATCTCTCTGAGAATTGTATTCCAAAGATTAAAACCATAACATTTTGAAAGCTATAAAATGTTTCACAAATATGAAGTGATTTTACTTACACACATGTTTCTGGAAGTTATTTCAAAAGGAATGCTCATTTGTAGTTTCTAAACTCATTTCCAAAGTCTTCCAAGAAACAATATGATCCATGTCATATGATTGACAGGTAGTTTCTAAGCTCCCAGAAATGCTGGGCTGTTTTTCTTTTTTGCCTGCAGCTGACACACCAAAAATATTTGTTTTCACACTATAAATAACCAACTGAGATACCTTCCTTTTTATTAGTTGCTACTATTCATTGTTGGCCTACATTCTGGTGTTCCTCTACATCTGCAAAAGTAATAAACCGATTTTATGTAAGTCACTTAGAATAACAGCAGAGTAGAACTATGCCAAAAGACTAACCAGCATGTCATAGATGGCAGGCAGGAAGAACAGTGATATTAACAAATCCACTATCTTTAAGGGGTGGGGAATGATTTACATAAGGGAAATTATAGTTGTTCACTATCAGATACAATAGTGGAATCACATGACATTTTACTGCTGAAGTTGGCTGAGCATCCTTATTCAATATTTATCTGAGTCACAAGCTCTCAGCTCACTCATCATAGGAAGCTGTGGGGCCTAATGGGCCACGTGGACTGGGTGGCCTACTGACTCAGTTACTTTGGTCAGGATACTCATGCCCTTGAAACATAAGCTTCATTCATAAAAGGTGGAGGGTTTTGTTCGTTTTTATCATCACTCTACCTCAAAGGGTCATAGTGGGACTGTTGAAAGACAGCAAGATATTTTTAGTTGAGTCTGATCATACATCTGAGGTTGGGGAAAAAAGGCAAAATCAAAACCCACAACCTAGAATCTGTTCCCAATCATCTCAGAATATTCTGTAGCTATCTGCCTTGGTTTTAAAGGAATAGGAAACAGTAATTGGTGATTAAATGTTAATTTTTGGAATCAGACTGCCTGGATAACATTTCACATCTGCTACTTTATAGCTGTTTACTACCAGGAAATCATTTAACCTCTAAGTCTTTTCACCTGCGGATGAGGATTATTATGGTAAAATTGGCTTGTTTGGACCCCATGAAGTGAAATAATTCACCTCATGGGGTGTGCCAGCAAATGTTTAACAACCAGCTTTTGGGGGTGGAGTGGGGACAAGGTCAGCATTTGCTGATTTCTACGGTGTGAGTGTTCCCACCTGGACCATTTCAAATTGGGAAGATGTACACACCATAGCTCGCCAGCCCCAGCATACACCACTGATGGAAATCACTTCACACAGTGCCTGGGATATTGAAGGGCTCAATTATTATATTTAGTTATTATAAATTTTATTATTATTTTGTTTTGGATTTTATTATTGAAATTCATGGAACACAATTTGTTCTCTCTCCTCAAATGATAGTCTTTCTCCAAAATAAAACAAAAGGAGAAAATTTGGGAAATAAAACAAAGCTGAACAAAAAGTCTCCTTACTATCTCTTGTTTAGAAGGAAAAGCCAGGAACTAGAAGACCTTTAACTTTAACTGCCACTGTTTGGGTTTGGGCAAGCCACTTTAACTTTTCTTGGGCTCAGTTTTTCTACTTCCAAAATGGGCGAAATAATTTGTGCTTTGCCTGCTTTACCAGAAAGTTGAACATTAAAATCTACAACTTTTAAGGACATTCCTTATAAACTTAACAAGTATGGTTTTATATTCAGAATCATTGTTTCAGTATGGGATTTACCCTAAGGAAATAATTATAAAGAAGCAAGGAGTCTTTTAAAAATTGGAAACAATATGTGCATTAATGTACTTAATCTGTTTTAGGTAATTTATCTTAGGTAAATGCAATTGAATGTTATGTTAGTGTCAGTGAATATTATGCTAATGTATATGGATATTATGCTAATGCCATTTTAATGTTAATACAAGATAACTTTGCTATAGAAAAATATTGTCTTCATGAATACAAAAAGGGTATTTTTCTAAGAGAAAAATTTTATGACAGACTATACGGCAAAAAGTCATAGAACTGTATTATAATACAAACATAATAATGGTACATTTGGAAAAAAATGGGAAAGGAATGCAAAAAGGACAAAACTGTGGAGTTACAGTCATGGATTTTATGTTATAAAAGGAGTAAAAATCAAAATTTAAAAACCCATTATGAAAATAGTTACAAGGTAATAAGGTATTAATGGAAATCCAATAAGTAGAAAGACACCAGCCCAGAGACTCATCTCTTTCAAAATGACCCTCCATATTTTTTCCTATATCAGAACTAGCTTTTGACTAGTTACTCCAACAAAGGCGATTTTTCTGAGGCTTGAGAGAAAATGGGAAGAGTAGCAACTTCTTAAAACCAGAATTATATTTGAAATTTGAGCCAGTGAGAACCCTTCTGTTCCAGGTAAAACACATATCAAAACTCCTATGTCTGCTCTTTCATGCATGAGATCAACCCTACACTGATAAAAAGAATGGTACATATGAGACTTCATAGGTAACTTTTTGTAGGTACGTGCAGATCTTGCCTCCTATCCTGGGTTAATGGCTCCATACTCAGATGACTATTTTTCCATTTTGTTTATTTTAAGCCTTGACTTTGGAGCCTTAGTATTCCTTGACCGACAGTTTCTGGCCCAACTCCTTACAACCATACAAGCTTCTGTACAAAACCCTGGATTTTCAAATCTCTTGCACACCTTCTGGCACATACTTCGAAGCTATGTGGGTGTCTCATAACAGATGATGACTCAGGATAAGAACCAAATCTCTACTTTCTTACTGGTTTGAATTACTATTTACTTTATGGGGCACTGAAGTCCAGTCCGATCCAAGCTGGACTGAAGCTTGGAATGTGCAGTAAAAGGTAGAGCATTCTATTGGCAACACATAACAGGGACAACAGCCGTCTTCTGTGGTGATCAATAAGCTCGAACTCAAGTTTGCAAACTCACAATCAAACAGGGGCAAGCAGATGGCGCAGAAGGTGGTCAAGTTGCTGAATTCTGTTACTATCTAGAGTAACACCTCTTTAGCTGTGAGCTAAATACGCTAACCACACACAGCACGTCTCCTGGCTGCTGGTCTGCTCTAACTCCGCCTGCGACCCAGAACAAGGAGTAGCAACGGTGTTCATGTGGTGGTGCAGCATCTCTGGATGAGAGAGGACACAGTCCCACTGGCTGATCTCCTTTGCTTTGTCTCTTCCCCCTCGTGACAGCTGGCCCCACAGATTCCTCTGCTCCCCTTCTAAGACCAATCTGAGCTGGAGCCAGAAAGGATGTAAACAGTTTCCTGTTACTTTGATAGACTAACGAATACTTTGTGGTTCCCGCACATTGTTTCCAGTGTCCATTCCACTTTCGCAAGCCCATTTAATTTCTAGGTCCTGCGCCCAAGCACTTGGGCTATCCTGACTGCCTTCTAGTCCTCCCAGTTTCTAGAACATGACACCAACAATAGTTCTTTCAGAAATGAAAGCAGGTCCTGCCTTCACAATTGACACAGTCCTGTATGAAATGAAATGCCCTAGGGCAAATGTGACTCTCTTCCAAATGCTGAGCTGATGGGCTCACAGTTTGATTATAGAAAGGTTTTCTGACTCCGATGATCAAATGGTCTTTGGCTCACATCAAAAGCTGTGGTGCGCTTACTAGAACACAACTCTGTTTTAAATACACTTGCCAGAGTTGATGATTGTGAATTTCCTTTCTGTCAATAAATTGATCAAAAAAAGTTTAACAACTCCCTACTTCATGCTCAATTTGTGCTGGGTGTTGCACGGGGCATTTAGAGAAAGAATAAACCACAGTCTCTATCCTTGAAGAGTTTACACTCCAGTTGTGGACACACATACACACGACTTCACACCCAGGAAGAGAGAGTACACGATAAGATGTGTTACATGAATGATTACACATTACATGAATGTTACATGAATGAACATCCACTGGGCTGTTCCATTTACATAACTGATGTTGTATCCTCAACACAACTCTGAAAGTTGTCAATTCTGCTTTGTCATTAGACATACAATAAACTGAGGGGCTGAGAGCTCAGCTTAAGGTCATACAGTCAGCAAAATGCTAGACTTAAGGGTGTTTGATTCCAGAGCTAGTGCTCTTTCCTGTGAATGAGGTTTTTTCATTCTCATTCCTCATGGTGTCCTTAAATCGCCTGACACACTTAAAAAATATAGATGCCTGTACCATGCCATCAGCGACTCTGTTCACTGGAGGTCTGAGTATTGGCATATTCAAAGAATCCCAGGTGATTCTAACGTGTCAGGAAGGTGAAGAAACACCATGCCAAAGCTGCTGCCACTGAGCAGCCCAATGCTGAAAAAATTAAAAAAAAAAAAAAAAAGAGTGTATTTTGGAGAGAGAGTTCAGTTTGTAAAGATTTAGAGAGGGTAAGCTGGTATAAGACAATTTGTCCCTAAACCACACATATTTAGAGGTGACTCATTGCTGCAGAGTTGCAACAAAGAGGACCCAACTTCATCGAATTCTGGACTTCATCGAATCCATCTAAAGGAAAGATAGAAGGATGAAGTTTGTAATCTGTGCATATAGCTTATTACTGATTGTACTGTGTCTTGCTATTTTTTATGTCATTTGAGTATCACAACAATTTGGGGTTTGATGTCAGGTAATTTATTTACCAGTGAGAAAACGGAGACCCAGAGCGACTAAGTGACTTACTGTACATTACTGGGCTAGTTAGAGACCTCATACGATGTTCATCTCATCACGTCACCTAGACTCAGCGGCTCCCACAGCACTGGAACTTCATGGCACTGCTGCAAATTGGAGGGTAAGATCAATAATGGAGGAAGCTGCTAATTGAATGGGGTGAAGGGCGCGACTGTGTTAAAAGCCATCCCACTCTAGGGATCCCACTTTAGGAAGCACTCTTTAAGTTCCTATGACAGACATAGCTCAGCCTATATTAACATAATCACTCTTCTAAATATATTATTTAGATTAGGGCATGCATGCTCATGAGCTTGTGAAATGCAGATAAACTATTTTGTTTCCCAAGCCACTAGCTCAAGCAAGGCATTAGTATGCAGCTCCCTCTGCTCCCCCATGTCCCCTTGAATATAATGACTTGAAACACTTTAGACCATGACTAGGGGAAGGCACAAGGATGTCCACTAAAGCACAGGCAAACCTTTGAATTAGTAGTTTTCAGCATAACTACCCTATTTGGCCTGTGCTTCCAGAAAACAAGTTGTAGAATAATTCAGTTGGGCAGGCAGCTACATGAAGCTTCTACAACAGAGTGAGGACCTGTTAGCTCCAGATGGTGCTATCAACGCATGGCGGATGTTTGCCAGGAAGCTGGGATCATGGTTTCAATTTTCAGGGTTAAATGACTTTCTAAAACAGAGAAGAGTCCAGTGTTATGGGTCCCCATTGTGGAATCTCGGCACACTGTGGAACTCTCTGGAATGGGAGACCTCACTCATTCTGGGCAAGGTGGCAGAGAGCAGCCAGTGCATTCATCTTTTTGGCCCATGGTGGGTCCTTTTACTTTTCTAGAAGATTTAAGGGAAATGGGGCCTTCTGATCCTAGGACACTCAAGATATCTGTTGACTGCTAACTGGAGAATAAGGAAGAAAAGAGATAGTTTCTAAATGCTTAAGATGTAGCATCTGTGAAATAAAATAATGATGTTAAGGGCAACCATAAAAGATATAAATCAAACAATATGAAACAGTAAAAGTTACTCATACACACATTTAATGCTTCAAAAATGTGCCTATTGCAAATATCATCTGAAGAATTATTACCATTAATATAATTTACATGTGAAGACACAGAGTTCCCATCTTGAGGTCACCAGATCCTGATTTAAATTCTAGCAGCAACTCAAGGATGCTATTTAGCTTTCAAGTAAAAAATACTTAGTTAATTAAGTAGTAAATGAATGAATCCAAGAAAGTTAGGTAACTGGGTCTTTGGAAGGTGACAAGACAACCCCTCTTCTCTAAAGGAATTGACAGTGACTAGGGTGCTACTTGGAAAGCCCTACTAAGACAAAAGTCACATGAACTTCAAGTCAAAAGAGGCCAACAAACCCCATGAACTTATTGATTCCTTCTGTAGGATGTGGACCTTGGGGTGAGTCTGATCCTAGGTGCAGGTAGTCTTATCCTGGTGACCCAAATATCTGTTCTCTAAAGGCTGCCTAGGAGCTGTCTGAGTACTACCTACCCTTCCCTGTCCAGAGATACAGTGGTCTCTCTCATATAGCATGGGAGCTTTGTTTCCTTGCCTTCAGAAAAGCCCATCTTTGCATACTTTTCTTCTTCAAATCAGTCTCTACCTTCTAGTGTGTGTCCAAAGAGCTTCCCATGGCCTTTATGTGCTTCTTAAGCTTTCATGGTTTGTGACCTCTCTTCTCTCCATTCATCCTCTACTTCGAAGAGTGCTGCCACCTTCTAAATTTGAGGGACATCTAACAGAAAGTATCTCTTCAAAATGTGGACAGGGAAAAACCAAGAGACTGATGCTGGTGAGCACATTGATAAAACCACTTAATTTATATCAACAGAGAAAAATGTGATTGAGAACATAACTTTCCCCACTTTGAATACACTTTTCCAAAGTGACAATCACTGATTTCATGTGGAAAAATGATGGAAGAAATATAATTAAAACCCCAAAACTCTCCCAACCCAGAAATCCTCTCCACAAATGTAAGTAGAGAAAGGAGAGAGTTTTCTTATTGAATAAGCATTAAGCCAGCATGTGATATATGTCACAGGCAAATCCTAGTCTTCAGTTAAGACTAACAAGCATTAGGGGCACCTGGGTGGCTCAGTGGGTTAAGCCTCCGCCTTTGGCTCAGGTCATGATATCAGGGTCCTGGGGTCGAGCCCCGAATTGGGCTCTCTGCTCAGCGGGGAGTCTGCTTCCCTCTCTCTCTGCCTGCCTCTCTGCCTACTTGCAATTTCTTTCTCAATCAAATAAATAAATAAAATCTTTAAAAAAAAAAAAAAGACTAACAAGAATTAGAAGCTGGCACCTCCCATCTTGGTACAGGTTAAAGCCATCATATTCACCAAATAGAAATAAGTCAATACTAGGTCCTGGGCCTGTGTTCAGTGAGGATATGATGGACATTTGTCCTTGTCTCTACCTGGGGATCTGAGTCCTCAGGAGAAGACAATTCTCTTAACTCCTCTATCCAGGCATTTCCCTCTTCCTCCCTACCCCAGCCTTTACCAATTTGCCTAGGCTCAGACTGTCAGGGTCAGGACATTTTTGTCTTTCCAGACATGATAGTCTTTAACCAACTGACAAGCATCATGTTGGTAAATATTAAATAGTCTGAAAATAACAAGTATTAGGATGGAGAATGGGAAGTGGTTCCATCATACATGTCTAAACTTAATCTAAATTTGAAAATCAGTTTCTCTTTCTTTCACATTTTTTGACCTTTATTGGAAAGGTACATGGAAATATGTGCATTTTATTTCTGATTTTGGAATTCCATAAGGACGTCTTGCCTAAGCTGGGATGACACATGGATATTGTGGATATCCAATGGTTATCAGCAAATGCCTATAATGATGCCAGTGTTACAATGATTATCACACACAGATTTCTAATTACCAAAGATTAAGGCTACAGAAATTACACATGGTACTCATAATGGTTATGCATGGTAGCCCATTTAGCTCAGAAATGCAAGAAATATTACTTACATTCATTTAACACAACATTTAGGCCCACGTATCATCCAGCTGGATTATTTGGAAATTCTATTTCAGTCACTATGGAGCCCCTTCCACCTGTAGAACTATTCTAGCATCTCAAGGTGTAGGTCATGCCCAGAAAAGGGAGGCATAGCTTCTCCTTTTTCAGACACTGCAGCTGCCGATATCCTCATTGTCTATGGCTCTCCATATTGATTCCTTCTGTGGGATGAGAGACTTTGGGGTGAGGCTGTCCCTGGTGCAGTTGGTCTCATCCTCATACCTGTTCTTCTCTAGAACCTGCCTAGGAGCTAGCTCAGTACCCTTCCCTTCACCTGGCAGCACAGGGGCATTATTTTCTTGTCTTCAGAAACGGCCATCCTTGCACCCTTCTCTTCTTCAAGCCACTCTCCACCTTCCCAAAAAACCCTTCATCTTTAGTAGACTTGGATTGTCATTTATAAAAATGGGGGCTAGAGGGATAGGCAAAGTCTTCCTACCTCCCATTCTGCCATGGGCTCCCCAGAGTGAGACAGAATGAACATATGTGCATATATATTTACCATAGAAGGCTCTGAAATCACGTCATATTTTTGCAGTGCTTTAGATCACAAGCATGAGCCAAAATTGACATAGATGGTGAAATGACTCAACAGATCAGAAATTTTGGGGTGGTCAGTGTTTATGAAATTATCCAAGTTTATCTTTCATGAAGTTTCTCTAAAGTTATTTACTTGCTTATTTTATGTTGAGTTATTCACTTTTACAAATCTATATATAGACATATTTATAACTTTATTTTGGCAGTGTAGAAAATTAGTGATTCTGAGGAGGTAATCCATTCAAGTTAGGTCACATAGAAGCTCTCTGCTTAAAGTCTAAATACTGTTCAGGACACACACACACACACACACACACACAGCTAGTTAACTTTTCACTTGAACCATCTTAGGTAAAATAACTCAGAAGGTCAAATTGGTTCATACTTGATCAGAATCCAGAATTCAAATACAATATAATAAGAGAAACTATATAGTATATTAGCCACAGGATTTATGTTCACAAGTGACAAAAACCCAACTCAATTTTTTATAGGAAAAATGAATTTATTAGATCAACTTCAAAATTTCAGGACAGATGGATCTTGAGTCTCAATCTACATTTGTCAAAAATACAGAATTAAATCTCCTTCCCCACCTCTTGCTGGCCCAATGGCTCCATTCTCTGACAGACTCTCTCCATATCAAAGAGTAAGATCCTGGCTTACATTACCTCTTGTGATCTTATAAAGAAAGAAGACTGCCTCACTCAGCATCCAAATCCAGTTTCTAAAAATGGCCTCTGGTTGGCCTTTATAGTTTTGCCTTTCTACTCTTCTGGTAGAGAAGGCAGTGAGCCCAACATGGGGCTTGATCCCAAGACCCTGGGACCATGACCTGAGCCAAACGCAGGTGCTTAACCAACTGAGCCACCCAGATGCCCCTACCACCAATCTTTTTTATTTCTTATCTTAGAGATATTTACTACCGTTTGCCATGACTATTTTCATTATATACACATCTAGATAATTAATATAGGGTGATATACATGTAGATGTAGGAGAATCAGACTCTTCCTCTCAATTCTGTAAGTATATAAAGCAGGGGGCCTTAGAGGGCATAAAATGAATTTTGCCAGTGTTTATGGAGGAAAAAAGACCATAAGTAGATTTGAAGAAGGGTATATGATCGGCTAACAGAAAGGAGGAGGAAATACTGCTTTGCTTATGTTTAAGAGTGAAATATTATTTTTGGTTCTCATTAGAACCATTTTTCTAGCCAAAATATTAAACAACATAGAGGTAAAGAGACGTAGGTCGAGCTCAGGGTAACCTCTGACTCTCATGTGATGTGGGATTCATCATTGACATTCTGGTCTCAGTTTCTTCATCGACATAATATAGGCTCCACCGTTTCAAGATTTCTCATGATGCTTGAACAAAAGAGAAAATACCAGAGTGTTCTGGAGAGCTAAGAACACTATCTGAATGGGAGATTGTATCCACAGTTCTCACTCTGTGCTTCCTCCTGGGCATAAAATGGGCTGTTTTTCTTCAGAGAGCCTTTCTGAAATTAGAGGAAAGTGTTGACCGTATCACAACAGCAGTTTTATAAACAGGTTGCTGAAGAGGCAACATTTACAGCAGATAATTTATTCCTCCATTTCTATTTCATCCCCAAATAATGTTAAAATTTGACAAAGCTTTCTTTGCTAACCAGTCCTCTGTAGCAGGACTATTGTAGAATAAATAAGTAGGTGAATAAGATTTCACTCTTGCAATCAAATGAAAAGTACTTTCCTATGTTTTCATGCGTTCGGTAAGCAAAGGTGTCTTATTGGATGCCTCCTTGGTAATACTTCGAAGTCTCATGCATCTCTTCTAAATCCTTTTCTTCTGCAAGCTGAGCGGAAATTCCTCCCTGAAAACACTTCTTATCATCCTCAGAGTCTCTTCCTAATAACTTCAGATGAGAATGAGGCATAAATGTGAACTAGTTATCCTGCACTTTGTAAGTAATTGACTCAAAGAACAAACCCCAAAGATGGCAGGTTAAAGCAATGAAATGAGTGCTGCGTCTCATTTATTTTAACAGGTTCAGTTACTCATGTTCATGTAGATAATATTGCAGGCAGAATGTTGGAAAAGAGGAAAGATAAACGTTGTACCACTAACTCCGGAGTGAGGATTCAAGCCCAGGCACCTCTGTGGTCACACGATGCACTTGTCCACTCTGCTACGGTGGATTTCAATGCTGGGCAAACACTGAGTTACAGGGCGGGTTCGTGGATTTAACAGCACTGACTTCTGATGTCATTGGTCCAAGGCACAACTTGGGGAACACTGCAGTAAATGTTTTAATGGTCCTCACTTTTACCACTAAACTTAGATCTCTGGCCCAGATAGTTCCACTGAACTCTGGCTCCCTATATCTTACAACTATTATGCATATTTCAAAAGCACCTCATGTCTCAAAACAAACTCACAAAAGTCTCCTTTTGGTTCTCCTTGTCTCGGAGAAGAGTATTACTTTCTACACGATTAGGCAAGTCTGAAAACTCAGGAATCACCCCCCAGGTCTCCCTTTCCCTCTTCACTCGTCATCACCCTGCCATCAGTAAGTAAGGCCTGTGACTCTTACCTACCAAATCTCTCATGAAACCATGTGCTTTCCCCTTCCCTGGCCACTCTCAGCCCCCAGTCTGTTACTGACATCCCCCAGAATAGCAACATTTATTCTCCAATCAGTCCTTACGCTGCAGTGAGTGTGAGGAAAACACAATAAAGGCTCAGTTTCTTGACATTTGCTGTTAAATCCTTCCAAACCACACTGCCTGCCTCCTGGGGCTCAGCTCAGATGACTCCCTCCCTCTCTCCATGCTCTAGCCCAGAGGCCCTGCTCTTAGTTTCTCCCTGTCCCTTCGGCTTTGCTCCCCTCCGGCCCCCCCATACATCACATGCTGGTCCCTCCGCCTGGAATGCTTCCCTCCACCTGGCTTAGAAGGCTGCTTAATCTCCAACTCTTGGTTGTCCCATCTGTTGGAAGGGAATTAAAATGTCATAGATCAGAGTTGTTAAAAATATGAAATAAAATAAATGCATAATGTTCCTGGCACAAAATAGATATCCAATAATGTTTCCCTAAATATATACTAGAATTTTATATTTTTTTCCAACAATCTTCATATAAAGATAAGTCCACGTGCATATGTTCTCTAATTGTGGTTTCTAAGACTTCAAAGTAGGAAAGAATCTTCAAAGATGTGTTTATTTTGTTTTAGAAATTTATTAAATCCTAATGCACCTTGTAGTGGAGCATTTGTGCTGTGGTTTTTAATTGCTGTCAGGTTACTAATATCCCTGGGAGTGTGGAGTCTTTGTTAAATGTAGGTGTTAGACAGCTATAATTTTTAAAATTACTGCTTTGTTCTACAACCCATTTAAAGGGAAAAAATAATTAATGAAATGTATACACTTTTAGAGGCAATGACACGAAAAAGGATTTCAAGCAAATGAGCAAATGAAGAAAATAAATTAGCATCTAATTTGTAATTAGAGATTACAATGCTTAATAATTTGAAAATGAGTTGAACCTTTATGGTAATATATAAGGTGGTTAACGCAGTAACATTCCCACTGAGATTAAAATGACTTTAGTAACAATATTATCAAGTGAGGGGGGAGGGTTGAATAAACAGAGTACAGAAGATATTTAGGATAGTGAAACTGCTCTGTATGATACTGAAATGACCCACATGTCATTGTACATTGGTCCAAACCTACAGAATGGACGGCACCAAGAGTGAACTATAAGGTAAACTGTGGATGTTGGGTGACTAGAAGGTGTCACTGGAGGTTCATCGATTGTAACAAACATACCACTCTGGCGGGGAGGATGTTGATATTAGGCCGTGCTTCGGTGGGAACAGAGGGTTCATGGGACATATCTGCATCTTCCATTCAATTTTGTAGTGAACCTAAAACTGTTCTAAAAACATAAAGTCTATAAAAATGTTATCATTTTTACTGAAATAACAAATGTACAATTACATAAGGAACATCAATGACAAGAGAGACTGAACTTATGGCCAGAAAAGGGGCATTTAAAGTACATACATGTGACATGTTGCCATGCAGAGAGGTACTGTAGAAAACAAAATCATAACCTAACAACAAATTTATTTATACTAAGTTAGTTATTAGAAATTTCCATTGAGATGGGCAAATATTTAGAAAAATAAAAATAATGAACATGTGATACTGGAAATTAGAAATTTGGGGTGTGTCTGGCTATATTTGAAAAGTTACCTTCAAGATATTGGATAACTCTTTGAACTCAGCACTCAGCAGTATATCTAACTGCTTTGCAGGTACTCCTATAATTCTGAGTTGTGCTCAAGACGAAAAGTTCCAGCTAGTAAACATTCTATATTTAGGGACAAACTCAAACGAGGCATAAAAATGTAAGTGAATGTGAGCCATTTCATAGGTTGGGTCCACAAGACTGCATTTATGTTGTAGGTCCAAGTGAATGACTTCATCAGCCATCAGGACCTGAGTCAAGCAGTTGTAGAAGTGTTTGTTAAAGACAAGACAAATTCCACAGCAACTAAAACCAGTAGTAGTGTTGATGAAAGTACCTGAGAGATTAGGACCAAGTTCAACCATATGGCTTGCAAAGCTGGCTATATGTTGATACCTCCACCTTGGAAGACCAGAATGCCAATATATTCATTAGTTACGCTTTCACTGCAAAGCCAAGCAAATATATAGTGATTTGAAGACATTGTTTTAATTACCGGAAAATTATCTGGTTACTTCCATTCCTGCCTCAGGCATTGATCTTGCTACCTGGGTAGGAAAGGCCTGAGACTGGGAGTTAAGTGTCTACTCTGCAGACATGATTTGCCCCAGTTGTGTATCCCAAGGGGAAGAATATAGGAGGCTTTATTTTGGATCTGCTTCCAATCATGCTCTCCAGTTTTGCTTCACCAACCATGTTGATTGTAGTTTCATCCTTATTTCACCTCTTCATTTCCCTTAAGTCATCCTTGGGGGAAACTCCAACACTTTGTGACTCTTTTCCTCCATGTTATATAAAATCTCTATAAATGACAACAAAGGTGTGTCAAGACCTCATTTGTATTTCTTCTCTTGCTAGCTGTGCAAATTTGGGAGTTAACTTTCATAAGCCTCAGTTTCCACATCTGTAAAGTGGATGTAATAACTAACTCATAGGGTTGTTGTGACATTAAATAAAATATCTAAGGGAAGAGGTTGTATCATGATTCAAACCCAAGAAGTCTCATTCAATAGTCTTCACACTTTTTAATTTTTAAATTAACATACAATAAAATTAGTTTTTATTTTTGTGTACAGTTTTATGAATTTTGGCACATGTATGGAGTCAGGTAATCACCAGAATTATAAGGATACGTGATAATCCTATCATTGCAAACAGCTCCCTTGTACTAGTCCTTGGGATTCATATCCTCTCTTCTTCCCTAATCTATGGCAACCACAAATTGGTTTTCTATTGCTATAGTTTTGTCTTTTTTGAGACATAAATGAAATCATGCAGTATGTAATTATTTGGGATTGGCTTTCTTCACTCAGCAGAATGTCTTTGAGATTAATCCAGATAGTTGCATGTAATAATAGTATGCTCCTTTTTATTGTTGAGAAGCATTACATTGAATACGTGTGCCACTGTTCGTTAGTCTGATGACCCACTGACAAAGTCTTGGGTTGTTTCTACTTTTGAGCAATTCTGAATAGAGCTTCTTTAAACATTCACGTGCAAGTTTTTATGTGAGCGTGTTTTCATTTCTCCAGAGTAAATAGCTAGAAGTAGGATTTCTGGGTTGGATGGCACTTTTACATTTTTATATTAACTTTGTATAACTTTATATGTTTAACATTATGAGAAACTACCAAACCATTTGCTAGAGTAGATACTGTTTTGCAATCCCCACATCAGTGTATGAGAATTTTAATTGTTGCACAAGCTTGCTAGTAGTAGCACATCTTTGGTATTAAGTTTTAAAAAACAAAAAGTCAATGCTCCCCATGTCCATCCAAGAATTATCTCAGCTCATTTTAGCAAGAACTTCTCTCTCTTGATTTTAATTCATCTAGTCCCATTTGCTTTCACAGCTCTACAATGTCTTTTAAAATAGGACTTTTGTATAATGTATCCTTTTTTTTTTTCTAGTTAAGGCAGCAGGAGAAATAGTCTACCAGTACTTCTTTTCTGGAGGAGAAAATTGGTGATGGTATTATTTCATACTTCACCAGTTCAGTTTGATTATACATGTTATTCTTTCAAATCTGAAATGCTTGTCCAAATAATGAGCAATAACTGAGAAATAATATGTGATTTTAATACATAGACACACAAACACAGTGGTGAGGCAATTGGGCAAATTGTGGTTAACAATAGTAGAGTTGTGTTTGAAGGTTCTCTTTAAATTTATAATTATGGATGGGTACATTTCATTGTATTCCATCATGATAAGAAATACCTGCCTTGTTTCTCTTTTGGAGGGGGGAGGGCTGCTACAAGATTTATCAGCTTACAAATAAATATCTGGAAACAACTTAGCAATCGATGAGATAGGTGTGTCATAGATACCAAGCAGTATCATTGGTACTGGTAAGAGGTTTATAAAGTTGAATGAACTTTTATGGCAGTTTTTGGACAGGTAGATAAACTTTCCCCCTTCTTACATTTTTTGTTTTATTCTGGGTAAGATAGAAAACTGTCAATGCTTTTAAGCAAAAGGAATTTGGATGACATTTTTATGTGTTTAAAATATGATCGCTTGCTGCTTTACAGGATGTCTACAATGTTTTGATCAAATATCTCATTGAATCTGAAGACTTCTGAGCATGTGCTCCCCGAATATTCATATTTGTTTATAAACTGTATTGTTACCCTTCAGGAGTTAAACGTAGGTAAAGGTAGATTGTTAGCTTTTGAATATAAAAATTAAGTCTGTACAATAAGTGATTTTGCTTCTTCTCCTTGCACTGTGTCATTGTCTGGTGTTGTTGGGTATATAATCCCCAATTTGAGTATGAATTTTGTAGAGAGGACTTAGAGAAGGAGCACCAGAGAAGCAGGGACAGCAGTGTGGAAGCTGCTGGGGTAGACTTAATGAGATGTGGAAAGAGTTGAGATATATTTTTCATGTTTAGAGTCTTCAGATTTCTTGTAGGAACCACCCATCTATATCCACTGCCTGGCTCCTGACATTAGCTGCCCCCTCCTCTTTTTACCGCATGGCGCATCCTTGTAGCACCATATCCATAAAATCTGTTCGACAATGTGAAGAGCACACTGCACTGGAAACCACTTAATTAGCTTAGGGTTGCCTGATGCTTCTCTACCTGCTGAGGCTATTTTTTGGGCAGTTTTGTTAAAAAGGATGGGTTTGGGGAATTAATGGTGCTTTTAAATGTCTGTCTGATGACAGAGGCCAATAGGGAGCAAGTTTGGGTTTCTGAGTTAAAGGTAATGATCATAAAACAAACAAAAAACAACCGATTCTGGAACCAATTTCTAGTTTTTCCTGATTAAACCCTTCCTCAAATGGAAAATTAAATTAGAGATTAAGAAAAATGATCACGTTCCTGTGAATTCCTCTTGGACAAATCTCAAACATCTCCTCTCTAAGGGCATAACTGGGGTAAGTTCAGGAAGAAAGGAGATATAACCTTTACAGGGAGAAAAATCAGCCATATTTTCACCAAGTTTCTGCAGGAAATTCTTCATGCAGGATATAAGGCAGTAATAGTCTTAAATCCAAATGGAGTGTATTAAGGCAAAAATCAATATTGGCTCATAACCTACAAATATCCTGATGTCTTCTCTTCTACCCTCTTTCAATTTGCTTTTCCCACTCCTCTAATGGGATAGGGATCTATTTGGGTTTTGAGTTTTTAATCTGTTTTACCTCTCCTGGAGGAACTCTGGCATACTTATCCAGGTTGGCAAGGAGGTTAGCAGGGCGTGAAGAAAAAGCATTAAGCAAATGATCCAGCAAAGCTCTGAAAACTTTCTGAAGGCCATGGAATGGCTGGTCTGGATTTCACAAAGAGCAATTTGTGATTTGGGCAAGTTAGAATAGCCACTTCAGTCTCCCTATCTAGAGGTCCCAGCCTGCCAGATGTTGTGATGTTTATGGAAGCGTACAGAGCTAGGTTTCAAGGACAAACCACTAGTCAGGGCCACAGAAGGCCACATTCCAGGCTCTTTTAATGTCAGACATTACTCTCTTAAATATCAACACACTCAACTTTAATGACTGAGACAGCTTCTCTCCTTCTATTCCTACATATCATGGATTGGTTTAAGACTATGACTTAAGAGAAATTTGTTATAATTCTGCCTGGGGAAGTTTGTGGTTTTCTTGTGGTTTCTTGAATCTCATTGAAAACATCCAAGGAAGAACTATTCCAATGCTCTCTTTAAGGGGACCCATGATAGACACCGGGGTCAAATTACAATGATGTTACCATGGAAATACCATGGAAATAGCAATGGGGAATGAGCGCGCACACAGACACACACACACACATACACTGGAATTAGGACTTTTGTTTGGATAAGCATTAACGGTCCTGGTATTCATTTATTTAGTCATGGATACCTACTGTGTCATTCCTATGTACAAACAAGCAGTGTCACAGTCTGTGAGGACTTAGAAATTCGAAGACATTTAAGCCAAACTTTTTAAAAAGATCGGCTTCTTAAGAAAATCGTCCTACTGTAAAACATATTTAAAAATGGACCCACCATAGATTTTCATCTGAACCATTTACATAGCAGCTGAGGTGTTGGGCGGATATTGTGATCATACAAATCAGAATTTTAGGTCCTGGAGGAGACTTCGCCATCTAACACCTTCATTTCAAAGCTCAGTTGGCTGAGGTGGTTTGAGCAAGCATCCTCTGCAAACTAGTGGTAAAATATCCAGCTGTGGAGCTTTAGTTGCCCAGTCCAGGAGGTACCGTCCGGGCCCGGGGGATCAAGGCCCCCCATCAGCAGAGAGCAGGGAGCCTCCACCCGCCAGGTAGTGCAATCTTTGAGATGCCGGGTCCGCAGGGTTCCAGGAACCGGCACGCGGAGGTCTTTGCGAGTTGGTGGGGTCCGGGCGGCTGCGGTGGCTGCGTATCCCCAGTGCCTGCTTTTAGCCCACAGAGCCGGACGCGGAGCCGGAAGCCCCTGGACGTCCAGCCTGGCGCGTGGCCTCCGCAGGCGCCTGGCTCCGCGCGCCCCGCCTCCCGCCCCACGCCGCCTCCGCCCGCTCCCTCCACCGCCCAACTTGGTTGGAGTCGGGGTCCTGAGCGCCTGCCCCCGCAGCCGGCCGGCGGAGAGCCGCGCGCCGCCGCCCCGCGCTGGGAAAAGGGGGCGCAGGGCGCGGCTACCCCAGCGGCTGAGCGCGCTCCTCGCTGGCTCGAGGCTCTGGGTCCTCGGCGCCCCGGGCGCCTGCGGGGGCGGCTCCTGCGGTGTCCCGCTGTCCCAGGGCCCCGCCCCGGGGAGCCCGCACGTAAAGCCGCGAGGCCCCAGCGGCTGCCACTCCTTTGTGTCTCTCCGCGCCCTCTTTCTACGGAGGGTATGGCGGGGACGCGAACTGCGGACCTCTGAGAGCGCAGGGCTCAAGACCTGACCCACGCAGGCAAAGCCGCAGGGAGCTGGAGGAGTTAAGGCCAGTGAGACTCGCATTTGCTGGTGACCGGCGACTCCACACACCCCTAGGCTTTGCATTGTTCTGGCCACAACAGGAGCCAGAAGGTGAGAGGAGGAGAGAAGAGGTGATGGGCTTGGAGGCAGACTTGAAGGGCGGGGAGTTAGAGCCTCTGGGTGTTGGTACAGAGAACGAGTAGATGGGGCTTCTGGATTCAGAAAGTGCTGCACACTGGAGCCTTTGCCTCCTGCGAGATCTACCTCCATCTCACCCAATCCCAATCTACTTTTCTAAACCCTAACCCTGAAAACACTTCAGAGTGAGCTGACAGTGCCTTCCCCCTGCTCACAGGGCTGGTGTCACTGAAGACCCCGCAAAGAATTGAGAACAACAGAGTGTCAGGATAGCGGAGGATATGAAAGAGTCAAATGTCTGCAGGCTGACTTGCCTTCTGGGGACTTGGCCTTCAGTCTCTAGACTTCCTGATGGGCTCAAGTTAGACCTGGAAAGGTTTGTGTTCATAGGGTAGTTTAGATGGGAAGTCTCTTTGTCTCTTCTTCCTCTGGAGGGGAGGAGGAGAAGTCAATAGACTATCTGTCCTTAGAGAATTCCCAGTTTCTGGGCACTCACCACCTGCATTACAGAGAGAGAATTCTGCAGCTCTCTACCAGCATGGGGGAGTGTGGTCAGACCTGGTGCTTTCCAGCCTGCAGATGAGCCATTGTTCTTTGGTGTTATAAGCCCAAGGAAGATAGGATGTCCTAACAGACAATGGCCCTCTTTGTTCCCTCTATCTGACCTCCTCTAGTGAATAGCATGAATAAAGATGGTTCTCTTCCTGCCTTATGGGCTCAAGAGAGGGATCCCTGGATTATAGGAGGCCCAAACTGCAGAGTGGCTGTGCCTGGGCTTGTGCTAGAGGTAGAGCAGGTGGACGCCAGAACTTTTGACCTCTGCAGGTGAGGTTTTGGATTCTAAGGAAATTATGCATCTTTAAAATCTGAAAAAACTGTTACAATTCAAGCTGCTTATGAAAACTTAACTTCTAGAAAGTTAAATTGGATGCAACAGCTTAAGGCCATTTTAAAATGTTCCCCAGGCATTGAGAACATTAACAACAAGTAAAAATACCTTTCATGGTATTTTCAGTTATTACGCAGTTTCGAGAAATATCCCCAAAGAGGTGTCGCTTTTAGTTGTTGGCTCATTGTCAGGTGATACTGAAATTTGTGAACATTTAAAAATAACAGTTTTTTTCTGAATTCCTCTGGTGTTCAGGGATAGATTTCATTAAGACAAATCATGATAACAGCTGTTCCTAAACCATTAGTTTATTCTGCCTGTTTTGATCTTCCAATAAATACGTACTATTTTCGATCTGGCCTCTTTTGCTCAACATTATGTTTGTGAGATTCAGCTGAAGGTATCCTTTTAGCATGCAAATACTTGTTTACTAGAGTAGCAAGGTCTTATGGATATCTTAGTTTGGTTTTAACTTGTTGGAATGGTCTAACAAATAAAAGGTCAAATACATTTTCTCAAACTCCCACTGTGTACTCAGGCTCTGTGCTGGGCACTGGAGAGACATAGATGATAGTGTTTGGAAAGGTATTCCCCAGGTATTTCTCAGTCTAATATGTAAGTCTTATTCACCAAAGACCATTGCATTGTGATAAATATTGCAGAATGTATGGGCTAGAGTGATAGAATAGAGAGCAGGCTGAGGCTCACATTCTCCAGGCACGGTTGCAGAATAGGTAAGCATCTCCTCGTTTTTGAAGGACGAGTAAACGGCTCACCAAGTAGAAAGTTGGGATGGAAACTTGGAGTTGTTAGAGGATAACCTGTATTTAGGTTGGTTCTGCCAACCAGATCTGAGATGTGGTCTCGAAATTCAGAGTCATTCTCTGTCGTAGTGAGATGTCCTGCACTACCAGCCCTGGCAGGGCTCTGGAGGAGATCTAAAGCGATGTTATGACATACTTCTCATGCGGGCAGTGCTGTGCAGCGGTAGTCATCATCATTAACCATGAGTGGATGTATTAATACGTATTTAACACAATCCATGTGCCAGAAACTGCTCTGCTGAGGGCACCAAGAATAGAAGATATGGCTCTCCCACTATGGGTATATTTCCATCTGATGCCTTTTTCAAGATGTCTGTCTGAGAGCCTGGTAGTTTATGTGAGGGGTAGATACAAGAGTGAGGGAACCACGGAGGAAGGGAGGTGAGTGTGAGACTCCTATGTCTCGGAAAATGTTAGTTTGCAGATGAGTGATGGAGAGGGGTGAAACAAATACAGATAATAACTCAAACTGCAAAGGCAGTGTGGTTTGGAGGGAAGAGTATGGGCTTTGTAGCCAAATAGCAAGGGGCTGACGCAACTTCAGTTCAAGTTCGGCAGCCATCGTATTTGGGGGCTAGTGACTGAATGCCTCTGAGCTTCAGAATTCACATCCCGAAATGGATATTTGTCATTAATTGAACCATGTTTGAAAATCACTTGACATGGTCTTTTACTAGCTTGCTTAACACATAGATACTGAGCATATCCTCTGTGCTACGTGCCACGGTGTTGGGACAACCAAGGACAAGGCTGCTGTTTTCATGGAGTATTTTTTGCAGGGACAGAAAGTATAAGTTAAAGGTCAACGTGGGCCTCCTTAATTAAATGGGTTAATATGTGGATAGTGAGGAAAGATGTTGAGCAGATGAAATGGGCTGATGCTGTGTTGATGAGGAGAAATAAAAAGCATGCCAAGGAATTTCTTGCAAAATCAGGGTTCTATGTGTCATAGTATGTGTAGATTGCTTTGCATAACAGTACGAGTGTCAAATCCCTGATGACGTTTTTGAGGATTACATTTAAATTCTCACTCTTGCTATTTAATTCTGAGATACAGAATGTTGTAGCCCTTGAAAATACACATAATTGAGAATAATCTCTGTAGCTCATGACTGGAAATGTGGACTTGCCCTGGCTTACTCCAGAATATTACCTTTGGCACTCTCATCAGGAAAGGAACTGGGTCATCTCATGGGAAGGCATCATCTATCATGTGGTGCCTTTCAGAAAATAACTGGCTTTGTAAGGGAGCTGCCCTGTGTCAGGGAATAATGCAAACGGAGTTGTTTCCCTGATGTTTGTCCAACAAAGGTCCCAATGAAGAAAAGGTGTCCATTTTTTTTTTAAGGTGTCCATTTTTCTGATGGTAAAATTGTGTCTTATAAGTTTGATTGGATTTTTTTGAGGTATAATTGACATGTTGCTTTTGGGGTACAGCATAGTGATTGAATCTTTGTATACATTATGAAATGATCATCAAAACAAATCTAGTTAACATCTGCCACCATACATAGTTACAAATCATTTTTCTTGTGATGAGAAATTTTAAGATCCATTTTCTTAGCAACTTCCAGATATGCAATAAAATATTATTAACTATAGTCACCGTGCAGTACATTACATCCTCACGACATTTATTTATTAACTGGAAATTTTTACCTTTTGACCCCTTTGCCCGTTTTGGTCACTCAACATCTAGCAACCAATATGTCCTATATATCTATGATCTTTCTTTCTTTCTTTCTCTCTTTCTTTTTCTTTCCTTAATTTACATATAAATGAAATATAACACCTGCCTTTCTCTGTCTGACTTGTTTTGCTTAGCATAATGCTCTCAAGGTCTATCTATGTTGTGGCAAATGGCAATATTTCATTCTTTTTATGGCTGAATAATATTCCCTTGTACATGTATATACCATATTTTTCTCTATCCATGCAGCCATTAGTGGACCCTTGGTTTATTACCATGTCTTGGCTCTTGTGAATAATGTTGCAGTGAACATTGGGGTACATCTATTTTTTTGAGTCAGCATTTTTTTTCTATGGATAAATACCCACACTCACTAAGTAATGTTATTTTTGCTGCATTGTAATGCAAACTGGTTTTATTTTCAGTTTTGCCTCTACATGGTTAAATTCTTTACTCTTATTAATTGGAGTGGGGGATGGGAGGAAAGTGTCCATGAATTTCCTGGGAAATATTTACAGATGTCATGGAATTATCCCTTCGTTGACCTTAAGACTAGAAACATTTGTTTAGGTCCATAGATGGTTTTATTGTCTTTTTGTCTTGCGTGAACTTGGAACTTTGGCCACCATCTTGCAAAGGTGAAGGCTCAAACCTAAGAATGAAAAGCCAATACTCTGAGCATGGCAGAAGAGAGGACACAAAGTATATAGGTTTTTGAAGATGATATTGGGTTGCTTCCCTGAATCTCCTGTCTTCAAACTCCCTGTTCATGTAAACACAAATGTGTCTATTATTTAAGCCCCTGTTCGTAAGTTTTTAAAAAATTAACTGCCTATTGAATACATCCTAATCAACACATGTTTTGTTCCTGATATATGTCTTCATCTTATTTCCTCTCTCCAGTGTTGGCTCTTGAGATTATAAGTAGCTCAAGAGAAGCGAAGACCTATCTTTGAGTGTTTTGAATGCTTCTGAGCATGTTGATAACTTTTTATAGATTGCAAAACTAATATGTTGGCCTATTTTGAATTACCTTTTCTTTCTCCAGATGCATTCATGCAGGACAGGAGCTTCTATGGAAATATCTCCATGTTCCTCAGTGGCATCTGAGGTGAGCTTATGTTTATTCAACAAAATAGGCACATACTGTTGTGCACAGTAATAAATTAGGACTGTTATTCACCGTACAAAAGTAATTACTCTTGGGTTCAACTGTGAGCTACTGGGAGCATTTCAAATAGGATTATAGTAGCAAACATGAAGCAACTCAGAGCCTTTGAGCCTTTGAATTGATAGAGGTCTGCCCTTTTTGCTCTTTGTTGCTCATGTCTGTTCCCAAACAGCTAGGCAAGAGGGCTCCCAGGAGCTGGATTTCAGTTTTCCTGAAGTGTGGGTAAGGGAATGATTATGAGAAATCAAAGGGCCCATACAGTGTTGGGTGATTAAGGATTCTGAGAATGAAGAACGGAAACGTCCTCTGTGGTAAGGGTGTGATACTTGAAATGCTTTGAATTTATGGACTGCTAGTGCCAAGTCGCTACTGTTCTCCTTTCTACCTTCTAATAAATTTAATCTGTGCTCAGATTCCCAAAGCCCAATCTGTCACAGTATAGCCCTTTCCTATTTTCTGCTTTTTCCCAGAGTATTGTCCTCTGGGAGTTTAAGAAACTTGGAAAATGGAAAATGGGAAATGCAGATAGGCTACAGGTAAATATTATCTACAATTCTGCTAATCTGCACTGCATATCTATTCATCTACATACATATCTTCCCAACCCACTCAACACTCCTAGACTGTTTACCTTGCCTAACCTGAGGTCTCACCATACTTACCCATTTATCCATCTATCTTTTCAAAATGTAAAGATCACCTATCAATGAAATTCTCTGTTTTTTTTTTATTTTTTTTAAAGATTTTTTTTTTAAATTTATTTATTTGACAGACAGAGATCACAAGTAGGCAGAGAGGCAGGCAGAGGGAGAGAGAAGAGAAAGCAGGCTCCCTGCTGAGCAGAGAGCCCGATGCAGGGCTCGATCCCAGGACTCTGGGATCATGACCTGAGCCGAAGGCAGAGGCTTTAACCCACTGAGCCACCCAGGCGCCCCGAAATTCTCTGTTTTATGGCTTTTCTTACTGTTACTGTAAATTTGAGTTGAGGGGCTTTAGCTCAAGGTAATGGATTATTTGTTTTGTTGTTGTTATGGTTCTGTTTAGGAAGCAGTCCTTATGGTGATACTGATGAGAAGGACATGCAGATGTGATTTTTGTCAGATCCTTTAATAGATGATGATGATGATGATGATATTGAAATTGATATTGAAGAGATTGAAGAAATTATCTCTGAGGTTGTGGAAGATTTTAAAATTAGCTCCATATCGAATGATTCATTTGTTTATTTCCTTTGAATCTAGGCATTTTCCCTCCATGCCTGATATATTCCTTGTCTCTCTTACTCATCAAGTGTTTAATCTGTGTCAATGTGTATTGAGCCCAACGTTAGACGATGCAATGGAAGGTATGTTTGGGTTTCAAAGAAGTAAAGGTCCAATCCCTGAAGAAAGAAGCTTGATTACGGGCCTCAGTAAAAGAAAGACATCTCTAAAATATTGCACGGGGTTGAATAATGTAACCCCTAAAGTTCATGTTTGCCTGGAACATGTGAAGGGCACATTATTTAGAAATAGAGTCTTCGCAGACATAACCAAGTTAAGACGAAGTCATATCAGATTGGAGGGTCATTTAAACAGACACAGAGGGCAGAAGGCCATGTGGCAACAGAAGCAGAGATTGGAGTGGTCTAGCAGCAAGCCAAGGAATGTCAAAGACTGCCAGCAATCAGCAGAAGCTAGGAAGAGGCAAGGAAGGATTCTCTGACCTGTTAGAAAAGTAGGTCATTTCAAAACAAACCTGCTATGGACGTATTATGTGTATAACTTCTCTTTTCCTTGCATTATTTTTTTGATGAATATTCCAAGAAACGTGTCCACTGGGTCAAAGAGTGTGAACTCTGTATATCACTTTCCTAAAGTGGTTTCCTAAAAAGTGGTAACAATTTGTCTTGCTGCCAGCAGTATATGTATAAGTAAGTGCTAATTTTACTGCATCTTTATTTATATGGGAAATATTATCAATGACAAATATTTCTACTCTCCTCCTGGGTGAATAACAGCACCTTCATGTTTTAATGTTCATTTCTGTGATTACTAGTGAGAATAACATTGTTCCTTTATTTTGTTTGCTAGTTGGGATTGCCACTGATTTTTTCCGTTCACCAGGCAGGAATGTAAAGTAGACCTATATGAACATGAGATGAGCTTTGCAGGAGGGTTACAAGTCCAAAACCACTGCACCTATTTGAGCAAACTGGCAACTTGATGAAGTCCTGATGTCTGGGTGGGGTATTCAAAAGAGGTATAGTCAAGTCTTTCAATCCTGAGGTTTTTGTTTTCTTTTTTGTTTGTTTGTTTGTTTTTTATTCTTGGGAAAAAGGAAATGAAGAAGAAAGCTTGCTGTGACTATAAGGTCAGAGATATGTAACATTACAGAATTCACTTACAGTATAATGTTAGACTTAAAAAGCACGATGCTGTAATCAACCAGAATTTTCCTTATCAGCGCTAGAGATCCTCTCTTGTTAGTTTCACCCCAGAAAGGATACACTTAGGTAATTTCCTGGGACCAAGAAAACCAGGAATGTGATACGCTAATCCCAGGAAGATACAGTGGCTGCCGTTACCCAGGCCCAAACACCCCAGCCTGCAGGGCTGGCAGCCTCAGCACCAGAACCTAGAGTCACGGACTGCAGTGCCTCCCCACCTGGGCGCAGCCCCCATCCTCACCCCCCCCAAACCCCCCCACGCCCATGCTCTGTCTCTGCATCTTCCCAACCATTGCTTTCGGGTCAGGTCTGAGGTGGTGTATGGGTGACTGTTTGTGAGCTCCAGGGAATGCTGGGAAAGTGAGGCCCTGGCATTTGCAGATGTGACCGTGGTTAGAGGGCCCCCCCCAAAGATTTTTTCCAAAAAGGATTTAACACTGCATGATCAGAAAGTAATGAAAATGGCCCACCAGAAATATATATATATATATGTGAATCTAGTCTCTTTCATATATGTATGTATGTATATATATATTACATATATATATCATATATATATGTGTGTGTGTGTGTGAATCTAGTCTCTTTCAGTCCTTCCCCAGAGTTAATGATTTTTACTGGTTATGATCAAAATATTTATATATATATTTTTATATATTTATATATTTTATATATGCAATTATATAATTACATATATAAAATATATATAAATATTATATATATATATATAAGGATTCTTCCCTGGACCATTCAGAGGGAGTGTGGCCCCTCTGGCAACTCAGTTTCTAGCTTCTGGCCTCCGACCTGTGAGAGAATAAGTTTCTGCTGTTTTAAGCCACTCAATTTGTGATAATTCGTTATGACTACTCTCCAAAATAATCACATATGTTTTACATTTTAATAGGATATTTGATTTAGGAATATAAAACACTAAAAAAAAAAATCACCCAAGCTTCTATGTGTGAATCTAGTCTCTTTCAGTCCTTCCCCAGAGTTAATGATTTTTACTGGTTATGATCAAAATATTTATATATATATAAATATATATATATATATTTTATATATGTAATTATATAATTATATATATATAATATATATAAAATATATATATATAATATATATATATATAATATATATAATAATATAATATTATAATATATGATCAAAATATTATAATATATGATCAAAATATTTATATATATAAGGGCTGAGCTTAAAGTGGCAGAATCAGCAAGGAAAAATTCTTTCTTTTACAGATTCTGCTTTGATGTTTTTTTTTTCTTATATATTTTCTTTTTGTGTCCTAGCAAGCTAAATCCTTGTAACATTTCTCTAATGGTCACTTTCTGAGTAGCACTTTTAAGAACCAACAAATTTAAACCTGGCATTTTTCTCCCTTCATCTGAAGGGTCTTGCGATCCTGCTTGTGGATTCTCAAGGATGATTTCTTGCCAGTGGGTGGCAGCCTATTGCTTTTAAGAGAGGCAGTTGCAAATGTGTGTAGAGGAGAGGGTGGGGCGGAGAGAGTATGGTGTGTAAGAGATCACTGGGATTCTGGGTCAGATAAAAAAGGCTGTTCAATCATCTTGATAGCAAGATCAATTTGGCAGTTTGCTCGAACAACTTTAAATGATGACTGATTTATAAAAACACATGCTGCATACACCTTAGGATTACTCCTGGGACATTTTGGGGGGCACCCTACTGAAGACACTATTTGTTATATATGTATTTTTTTCTGCTTCCAAACTCTCAGGAAGAGATTTGATTTCATCAGAAAGTACAGGCTTCTGACGCTCCCTCCTACATCACCAGGAGTTCATTACCCTGAGCCAGAGGGTAAGAAAAAACGAGGTGATCTCAAACTCCTCTTGCTAACAATAAGGTTTGCATAAAGCTTGTGACCATTTCAGCCATGCGCTAAATAGTGGGCCTGGGTGGAAAGGGAGGGTTTCTTCTCGATTCCCAAAGGAAAGGAAGTTTTAGTCATTCTAGTAAAAGGTTTGGGTGAATCGAGGAAGCAGAATCCCCAGGGCTATAAAGGTTCATGCACTGGTTTGTGAAGTTGACCAGCTTGTCTTTGCTTTGCTCAAAGCCATTCAAGAAGGAGGTTAGGAGCCTCTGAACATGGAAGGGGTAGGGGATGGATGGTGAGGACAAGAGCTGAGGTTCTTGACCCCAATTTATCACTGGTCAGTTGAGGGACTAGATGCATCCTCTATGTCTCTCTGGGCACCAGCTTTTCAACTACAGAATAAGCGGGTTAGACTGCACAGTCTCCAGGGCCAATCCCTGCTCCAAAATCCTGGGAGGCTCATGGGGCACCTGGGTAGCTCAGTCAGTTAAACATCTGGCTCTTGATCTCAGCTCAGGTCTTGGTCTCAGGGTCATCAGTTCAAACCCAATGTGGAGCGTACTTAAAATAAAATTCTGGGAGGCTTCCATCTCTCTTGTCTTTAGTTTCTCCAGGCATCCAACCCCCCATTATCTTTAAATATTAACCTTTCCTTAAAATAGGCTCAGGGTACTTGGTGTGTTCTGTATTTTCTTCACTGGGAACATCAGCATATCACTTACCTCCATGTTTTCCATGAGTATTTTTTTACCCAGGAGGGTTCCCCTGGCGAGAAAGTCGGTGGGCTCTACAAGTATCTTCATGTGCTTCCTTTAACAGGTGAGAGCCCCCTCCGGATTGCCTGCTCAGATTGCTGAAAAGCAAATCATTCATTGAATACGTATTCCATGGGTACTTACTGAGTGCCGGGCACTCACCACGTACAGTAATGCTTTCCAAAGACCATCTGAGAATTTACCTTTTCTTCTCTAAGTATGAGTCTGTCTGCCTGGGTGGAAGACCTTCAGATTCTAGAACCTCTGTAGAGGCAGGAGTTGCAAGTAGGAATTGCATGTCCCTCCACAGACCCTTGGCCACAGGTGCTCACCTTGGTCAAGCAGGATGTTAAATCAGAAGGCACCGTGCTCTGAAGGTGAGTGCAGCTGAATCTTGAGCAAAGGGAGCCTTTTTGGAATCTCCTTAGAAAGCTGTTTACAGAGATACGGAGAGGTTCATGGAGGCGCATTCAGACGCCGTGCCGCAAAGAGACACATGCTCAGAGATGGGCTTGAGTAACTTTTAGGACTTCTTTGTGTGGTATTTGGAAGCACCATTGAGGATTTGCTTCCTAGTCATAGAGTGCTTTTGCCTGGGCCTGTTTCCAGGTGGACATGAGGCACAGGGGTGAAAGTTGTGTAGCCTCAGAGGAGGGAACACATTAGCCTTCAACAGAAATAGATCCTCCTAAGAAATTCCTTCACGTGACCCTGCAGTCTTAGGGAAGTAATAACAATAACAACAACACAGTAACAATGGAATGACCACTTCGTTTGGGGGGGTATTTTTGTTCTGGAGAATGGAACAAAAGATCCTATAATAGTGATGCCTTACAGTCTCCAATTTCTCACATACCCATGACCTTGATCCTATCATTTGTAGTGAGTTTTATAAGCATAATGTCATTTGGTCTCCAAAGGAACCCTGTGGGATAAATTCTATATATCCTCATTTTGTAGGTGTGGAAACTCAAGCACAGGGAGCTCAGTTGAGTAACTTTCTCTGGGTCACTTAACTAGTAGGGTAAAATTCCTGTCTTCCTTGAGTCTGTGCTTCTTACCACACCAACACTGCTTCTCTAAGATGGAGTTGTAATTTGGATGTTCTTATTTTAAAGGTGAGGAGACAGAGAATCAGAGAGGCCAAGCACCTCACCTACGGCTCAGGGATAACTGAAGCCGTGACTCTGAGTGTCTGGTTCCTGGTGGACGCCTACCTTCACTACGGAGATGGACTTCTGGTTCATTCCTCAGGCTGTAAGTGAGCATGCTACTGTGAGGTTGGTGATTCTCAGGGTTAAGGACCCAGAACTACACATTAACAGCCACGGTCATGCACAACTTTTCTCAGAGGCAGGATTTTATTCTCCTAAAAGATAAAGAGGTTGGAAGCATTTTTCTACTTCTTTCCACTCCTCTAGGAACTGGGCAACTGCTCTTTGTACTACTTAGATCACTGGTACCTAAACATTCTTGAATTTATCCTGGCAGAGGGTCCAGAATGTGTCCTGGCATCCCAGCCCTGGGAAGAAATGACCTGGTTTTGGGAGGATCTATTTTCTAAGCATGCCTCACTGGAATGACAGTCACTGGAGGGGCAGGCATCTTGGTCATAGTGCCTTGTTGTGGGATCTGCTCCAGTCCTCTCCCTAGCATCTCAGTGTGGCCAGGACTTTGGCACAGGGTGTGCAAATGATGTCTCCCATCAATCAACAATCAGGGGTTTACAGAACAATTATCATAAGCTTCTTCCTGTGACAGCTTCTGTGGTGGTTACAAAGTAGGCGTTCCTACACCCAGAGGTTTATGATTGAATTGAAGAGTTTATTAAACTGGTCAGCTAATAAGAAACAATCAAACCAGAGCTTAGAGATTGGTAGTGGGATGACTGAATCTGACCAGGAGATAACCGTCCACCCCTGAAATACACATACATAAAGCTTTAAAAATATCTTGACATGGGGGCACCTGGGTGGCTCAGTGGTTTAGGCCTCTGCCTTCGGCTCAGGTCATGATCTCAGGGTTCTGGGATCGAGCCCCGCATCAGGCTCTCTGCTCAGCAGGGAGCCTGCTTCCCTCTCTCTCTCTGCCTGCCTCTCTGCCTACTTGTGATCTCTCTCTGTCAAATAAATAAATTCTTAAAAAAAAAAAAATCTTGACATGAGCTGGCAATATTTAAATATCAGAATACTCCCATAAAAAATACTCCCATAAATACTCCCATAAAAAAAAAACTTAGGATTCCTAAGTTCTATTGTAAAAAGAAGAGAGAATATGAGAGAGAGAGAGAGAGAGAGAGAGAGAGATCTGTCCATGTTGACCTAACGTACCTCATAGAAATAATTGGCAGGGCTGAGTAGCAACTCCCCCTGAAACAAGACTTGTACTATTCTATTCTCCATTCTGTTTATAGTCTTCAATTCTGGCCCTCTTGATTCATTAAGATTATCTGCCTGAATGTTGCCCAGCCTCCTAACTCTCAGCCATACGTAGGCATCAATTAAGAGCAAAGCTCAGTAATAAATGTCTTAGGAAGTTGAGAAGGGAAAGCCATTGAGGGCTGGAGTAGTCAAGGAAAACTTTATAAGCTGAACTATAAAAAAGTCAGGATTGAGGTAAAAGGGGATGCAATATTTGAATGTGTTTGTGTGTAGGGTGCATAAAAAGCAGAACAAAAGATAATAGAGGGTTTAAATTCTGAATGATTAAGGGCCTAGATGTGAAAAGCAAATTTTTAAACATTTAGAAGAAAATACAGAAATTATCTATTTTATTAGAACTGGGAAGAATTTATTTTAATGATCTAAAAAGCCCAAACCATAAAGGAAAGTATTAAGAAATTTGGTTTCACTAAATTGAAAAAAAAAACAAACAAACAACAAACCCCTGTCCATCTAAAAATGCAGAAAGCAAAGTCAAAAGGTGAAGACAAGGAGAATGTTTGTAATGAATAAAATGGAGGATAAATATCTAGCCTT
Organism: Enhydra lutris kenyoni; assembly: GCF_002288905.1. Classification (NCBI taxonomy): domain Eukaryota; kingdom Metazoa; phylum Chordata; class Mammalia; order Carnivora; family Mustelidae; genus Enhydra; species Enhydra lutris. The sequence goes on along the minus strand of NW_019154096.1, from coordinate 60,635,415 downwards.
TATTAAATAAAAACTCTCAATCAACAAGGAAAAGACAGTTCCATGGAAATGTGTATAATATATATATAAACTTTTCATCATCAGAAAGGAAATAAAATGGCCAACAAAATAACGAAAACATGCCAAGCCTCAAGAATTTTAGGAATTTGGGAAATGCAAAGTAAAATAATCATGATGAATTATTTCATAAATATCATATTGGCACAAATTTTAAATGTGACAATTCCAAGGGGTTGGTTAGGATGTTGAAAATTGGTACTTTTCACATACTGTTTATAGGAAAGGGACTTGGTACAAAACTGAGGAGAATATGTCTTGTATGAAGTTCTTGTTAAAATGTCTAACAACACAGGAAAGACTATGGATATTGTTCTAAGGCTCTTAGGTCATACATAAAGGGCTATATTATTTGAAGACAACTGAGATATGTTAAAGATACATATTTTAACCACAGAGCAACCACTGAAAGAATGAAACAAGGATGTATAATTAAGGAGTCAGAGTGGGCCTAGAAAGGAATATAATATTCTATTAATCCAAAAGAAGGCAGGAATAAAGGGACAAAGAAAAGGTTCAATGTACAGAAAATAAAGAGCAAAGACGATAGGTTTACACAAAACGATGTTGATAACTAAATGATCTAAATACACAATTAAAAGTGGAGATTGTAAAGCTGGCTTTATTTTTTAATTTTCTTTTACTTTTTATTTTTTTAAGATTTTATTTATTTATTTGACAGAGAGAGCGAGAGACACAAGCAGGCAGAGCAGCAGAGGGAAAGGGAGAATCAGGCTCCCCCTGAGCAGGCAGCCTGATGCGGGGTACAGCCTGATGCGGTCTCGATCCCAGGACCCTGGGTTGGGATCATGACCTGAGCTGAAGGCAGTCGCTTAAACAACTGAGCCACCCAGGCACCTCTAAAACTGGCTTTAAAACAAAGATCTAGTTATACTGAATTTACAAGGAACACTTAAATAGAAAGACAAAGATAGATTTAATGAGAAGGACTGAAAATATATTAAAAACATCTAATATAATGAGTAATCTTGAGAGAGCTAGAGTAACTGCATAATATCAGAAAAAAATCATCTTCACCACACCAGTCATCTTCACACATATTCCAGGGACAATGAGGAAAATTTCATAAAGACAAAAGCGTTAATTCATGAACAAAGCATGACAAAGCTATATGTGCATGCCTAGTAACCTAGATTGAAAATGCATAAGGCAAAGTTTGACATTAATTAAAGGAGAACTAGATTAACCTATAATTATGATTGGAGATTTCAAAATATTAATTTAAAATCTGGTTTAATAATTGCTGCAGGAGAACAGTAATAATATAAAAAACTGAACAGCACTATTAACCAACCCAAACTAATTGATGTTTATAGAGCATGGAACTTTATAAGCATAGAAAACAATCTTTTCAAGTGTTCATGGATCATTGAAGATGACTCCATGCTGAGCCATAAAACATTTTTCAGTAAATTATGAAGACTGACATCATACAGAGAATGTTCTGTGACCACAACAGAAGTAAATTAGAAACCAGTAGTAGGAAGGTTATCTTGGAAATCCCTGAAAATTTGAATTAAGTAATACCCTTCTGAAATATTAATGGGTCTAGGAAACAATTGCCGAGGAAAATAGTTTTAGCTGAATGAAAATGAAACAAAACTTCAAAATTTGTGGGATGCAGCTAAAGCAGTGATGGTGGGGAATATGTATATATATATATATATATATATATATATATATATGTTCACATATGCATAGATTAGAAATTTACAAGAATTCTATTGTGATTTTAACTCTTAGGCTCAGGGGGAGATTATAGAACAATTATACAGTGTATTGGCTTGAAACTTCCTATATTTTTCACATCTCCAGAAAGTCTTTGCATTATCTTAATATTCTGAGAAAAATGGTGTTATTTAAAAACTAAAATTCATGAATAGTTTATACCTTTCCTAGTCTCAAACAGCTGGCTAGGGAATGGGTCATTTCAGATTTGAACCCAGCTACATCTCAGAAAATCCAAATCTTTGTTACTATGCTGTGCTAGTTCCCTGTAGTAATCTTTAGGGAAACACTTGTTCTTATTAAGCATGCACATAGTACAAAAGTTCTTTTTGTCCTTAATGACTCAAATGTATTTCTTGTCCATTGCCAGGAGGGCAAGTGGAAGGAGCCTGAAAATGTCACTCTCCTGTCCTAGAAACTAACATTCACGGTCCACATCTTTTGGGTATTTGTGAACCTTTTAGTACTTTTGGGTGTGTGAGCTGCAAGTGATACTTATCAATAAAATGCATTCAACTTTACACACACCTGCATTAAAAGAGTTCCGGGTGTGGATATATTCTCTGTGTGAACTCCACTGAATCTTTCAGCAGAAACAAGTTGCTGTGACGGTAGAGACCAAGAAGAAAGATCCACCAAGTCCATTAGAAGTCCCTGGAGCTATCCTGGTCTCCCCCACTCCCACCCTGCTCCTATGACCTGGTTATACAACTACTTCTTGGATTTAGTGGTATACCCTGATGTCATTTCGTATTTACTTAAGTTAGTTTTATTACTTATAGATCAAAAGAACCTAATATCCATAACCAAGTCCGCTCATATTGGTGTTGGAATAATGGTTGGTTTAACTCCAGAAGAGGAAATCTTTATATTCACTACCAAATGGTGTAGATGATTACTGCCCAATAAGAAATTATAATCTGTAGATGTTTGTTTTGAGGAATAAAACATACATTTCTGTAACTTTTCCCTTGTTCATATTTCATACGTTTAAATGCTTTTTCTTTTTTTCCCCTAGATCACGTTTATCTTATTTTTAATGAAAAAAGGCACATTTTATTCATTTAGGAACTTTCCTTCCCTCCTCCACTTCCCAAGTTACACATTTCCTGGTTGAAAAATTGGTCTGGAGTTTTCTTGACAGGATTTCCAGTTTTCAGAGATTTTCTAGTAAGATTGAAGTACGGATTAGAGGCAAGAAGGTGAATGTGCTGGTTCCTCACTGTTCCTTCACAAGGAATGGAGCTGGCTCTCAACCCTATTAGTTTTACAGTGTTGAGGGATTCTACAGAAGTTACTGACAACAGTGGGGTTTTCTACATTCCAGAAGATCATGTTACTCTCGGAATTCAAACCACCTATCCCAGTTCCTCTGAGAACATCTTCTAGTCATTGCTAGCACTGTCAAGTGTTTATCCCAACTCTTACTCTGTGGTGAAAGCATCTGTGTAGCTCCCTTTCTGAAGCCGTTTATTCTGAAATGACATGCGGGATGCTTAGGCCAAATACGGTGGGTTTGCTGGAAGCTACAAGTTAATTTGATGGTTTTCCTGCTCTTGAATGAACTTTCGGATGCCTTCACCTTGTCCTGGTCTCAAGCATATCAATTCATTACATTTGGGAAAAGTACATATTAATGTGTTCAGTCAGTAACTTGGGAAGAAATGCTTATATCTTATTTCACCAAAAGCTGATGGGCATGCATTTCCTAATCTGAATAATTTACTTAGAGGAGGATGATTACGATCACACAGCTTGCATTGCATCTGTCACAGGTACTTTTGCAGTGCTTCCTGGAGAAGTGATTATTTTTAATGCATCCGTACCCTTTGCCTTGTTCAATTAGTAGCTCTTTGAATTATTGATTTTACGGTTTAATTTGCGGTGGTGTCATTGGGCCAGCTTTACGGGCATGCACCTGTGCAGTTACTTAGAAGGGCTCAGTACTTGGCTTAAGACTCTGCAGTTGCTGTCTTGAAATTCTGGACACGTTTTGAACAAGCTCTGAATTTTCATTTTGCTTTGGGTTGCACAGATAATGTAGCCAGTCCTCAGTGTCATTGAGCTGGAGGGATATTGGAGTGGGCCAGTCAGAGAGAAATAATGAAATGAGCACGGTGTTTGGTCACTGGTTAGCTGTGCAACCTGCAGTGAGTTTGGCTTTTGATTTTCCCAGTAGGAAATAAATAAATAAAGTAACTACCCCTACTTACTCCCTAATTCTTATGATGCTTAAAAAGAAATGGTACTTGTGAATGGTACTTTTGCAAGCTCTTATTTTATATATATATATATATATATATATATATATATATAAGGACACAGTCAGGTTATGACATGACTTTGGGACAAGTTGATTAACATTAAAGTATACATAGCCGGGAAATATCTGTTGTAGAGCAAGTTGTTTCACTCTAGCTTTCCTGCTAGGAATTATCATCTACTGAACTTTCTTAATACCTGTATTTTTTGCATATTATGTATTATGTATATGGGTAATATAGTGACTATTGTTTTAGTTGAGTTCTCCTCCTTGGCTGTACAGTGGATCACCTGACATCCTAAAGAAAAAGGTATCAAAGGCCAGACTTCAACTGAATAAGAATCTGAAGAGGAACCCAGGATTTTGCATTTATTTTATTTTGCCCCCCCCCTTTTTTTTTAGTGGAAGGAACATGAACTTTGGTATTGGATAGACTTGGTTCTACCTGTTTTTCTAATTGTGAAAATGGGGAAAACATAAGACAGAACTTACAGAATTGTTGTAAGGCTGCAAAATCTCCTTTGTAAAGTGCTCAGTCCTGTAGGACCTCAATAGGTGGAGATTATCATTATTAATTTTTCATTTTTTTACTGTGTACTCTTGTTTTATGAATGGTGTGTGTGTGTGTGTGTGTGTGTGTGTATCCACAACTGGATTGTAAAGTCTTTGAAGCCATAAACTGTGGTTTACTTTTCTCTTTGATTCCCTGTAGCTTCCAGTACAGTGTGGAACATTTAACAAATGGGTTCATAAAAAACATTTTTTGATTGATTTTTTTTTGACAGATAAAATTAAAAATCAACTCAGCTCTGTCAAATGCATTTAAAACACCACAATTACATTCTGGCAGACTCACCAAAGATTTCAATAAGAGGCCGAGAACATTTGTTCTTCTGTGTCTAAGTGGTGGAGACATTTTTAAAATAATCAGTCTGCAGAGCACTCTTGTTTAGATATTCCATCTGGAGGACGGCCACGTTTGTTCTGAGTCATTCCGCGCTGCTTTACAGGACTGCAACAAGAAAGCTGTGCATCAGTTCTCAGGACAGTGCCTGGGTATAATTTTTGAAAGAACAAATGCAGGTGCTGTGTTTTATAAACTGGAAGTACTGGGGTAGAGCTGTGACAGAAAGTATTGCTGAGGAGAGAAGAGGAATGGGGTACAGCTGAGAAACCAGAAGTCATTCAATAGTATCAGAATAACAAGGAATAGGAGTGGAGATGGTGGTGTCTAACAGGCAATACCGAATCTTACCTCTCTGGAAATCTCCGTAAGAATGGTCTGGTCTGGGGCACCTGGGTGGCTCAGTGGGTTAAAGCCTCTGCCTTCTGCTTGGGTCATGATCCCAGGATCCAGCCCCGCATCGGGCTCTCTGCTCAGCAGGGAGCCTGCCTCTCCCTCTCTCTCTGCCTGCCTCTCTGCCTACTTGTGATCTCTGTCAAATAAATAAATAAAATCTTTAAAAAAAAGAATGGTCTGGTCTTAGTTAGGGGTCCACTGGTCTAGAGCAGGAGAGTAAGAGGTAAGAATGAAAATACACAAGACTCTTCTGCTCTAAGTCTGGATTTATCTTAGAAATAAAGCAGAACTGAATCTGTAGTTGGCAGTTTTAGATGGGTAGTAACTGGCAGCAACAGTCTTATAACAAATGTTCCTCTGATTCTTGCTTTTCTTTTTAAACAAGGGATATTGAAAGCTTTCGTTTGTTTGTTTGGCTTTGTTTTGTTCTGCATCTAAACTTGTCTTTATAGTTTCCCAAATTCATAGTTTTTCCATATTTGGTTATATGATTTGGGAGAAATGGTTTCAAGGGAAGAACAAAGAAAAATTTGGTGAATTTAGCATAATTAGATGACTATCATATGATAGGAGATGAAATAATAAAAGTTAATAGTGATTAGCACTTACTAAATACTTTAATATGACAAGCACTGTGCTAAAGCCTATAAATCAGTTATCATAATTAATCAATTTGCAAGCTTATGAGGTTTTGGTATAGAAATTCCTATTTTCACAAGAAGGAACTGAGACCCAGAGAGGTTAAATGATTTTGTCTACTATGTGTAAGGTATCACTAATCGATTCCTGTTTTGGTTTTGTTTTTATGTAAATGAATTTATCAGTGAAGCCATTTGGGCTTGGATTTTCTTAGTGGAAAACTTTTTAACCTATGAATCAAATTATTGAATAGTTCTAGGGCTATTAACATTTGCTACTTTGTTTTGTGGTTTGTTTTTTTTTTTGTAATTTGTATAGTTCAAGGAATTTTCCATTTCATCTAAGTTGTCAAATTAGTATGAAAATTTGTTCATATTACCTGTAGGATCTATAGTGATATCCCCCTTTCATTCCTGATCCTGATGACTTGTTCCTCCCTCCTTTTTAAAAAATATTTAAAAAAATTTTTTATTAACGTATAATGTATTATTGGCCCAGGGGTACAGGTCTGTGAATCTCCAGGTTTACACACTTCACAGCACTCACCATAGCACAGATCCTCCCCAATGTCCATAACCCAACCACCCTCTCCCTACCTCCCTCCCCACAGCAATCCTCAGTTTGTTTTGTGAGATTAAGAGTCTCTTATGGTTTGTCTCCCTCCTGATCCCATCTTGTATCATTTATTCCTTTCCTACCCCCAAAACCCCCATGTTGCCCTCCTTTTTAAAAATCAGTTTACTTAGAAATTCATCAGCTTTATTGGTCTTTTAAAAGAACCAGCGTTTGGATTCATTGATTTTCTCTGTTTTTCATTTTATTGATTTCACTCTTATCTTTATTGCCTTCTCTTAACTTTTGACTTAATTTGCTCGTCTTCTTCTTAGCTTCTTTTTTTTTTTTTTTTTCTTCTTAGCTTCTTAAGGTGAGATATCAGAACATTGACTTTAGAAGTTTCTTCTTTTCTAATATGAATTACAGCTGTAAATTTCTTTCTAACCATGGCATGAGTTACATCCCATAAATTTTGATAATTGGGTTTTCACTGTCATTCATTCAAAACGTTTTCTAATTCCTTTGTGATTTCTTCTTTGACCCCTGGGTAGTTTGGAAGTATTATTTAATTCTTGTTATTTACATTTTTGTTGGGATCAGAGAACATCCTTCTTTCATATTTTTCTGGGGTTTAAATTTACAAATAACTACTAACAAAACCTATTTCACCCAGGACACTTCATGTTTATGTTTTCTTGGCACCCCATCCATTTACCATCCTTTTCCTCATTCAACAGTATCCCCACGTGGAGATAAAATATAAGCCTCAAACTGTACATTATCCCCCACAATTCCAAAAAGTCCAAAGCAAACATGATACTTCAGTCCTTCCAGAAACAGATTTGGCTAAAAAGGGAAAGTCATCAAAACCTTACAAACTTTGGTTTCCTTATTTGAAAATGGAATAATAATTACTCCTGCTTTGCAGTATTTTCTGAGGAATAAAGAAGAAAATGCTTCTGTCTCTGTCTCTACCTATATAAATGAATATAATCATTTCTTAATAAAATGTGGTCAATATCATCAATATTTGAGTGATTTTTCTGCCCCGGAAACTATGCCCACACTTGTCTATACTACTTTGTTTATTCTTCCTCAGTCTAATTACCTCCATTTTATAGATAAGGAAACTGAGTATTCACAGAAATTGTACTTGTTCAAGGCTATATATATTGAGTAAATAACAGAAGTTAATTACAGGATCTGTCTCATTTCAAAACCTATCGTTCATTTTTGGTTTATTTGTCATATGTTACACTACATCAAAAATAAAATTAAAAAGTCAAATTAAAAAGTCATACCATATTTATAATAACTCACATTTTGCCTGCTTTATAAACAGAAATTTGGTATATGGTAGAAATTTGAATAAACAGGAAAAACAAGGTAAGAATTTGGCATTTGAAAAGGTTTAACTCAGTCTCCAGATAGGACAACACATATACACTCGCTCACACACATATACAGAAAATACACAAACACAAATTCAGAAAGACTAAACTTTCCAACAGGTTTTGTAAAGGAAGAATCTAATATTGCCTTCTCTTCCAACCTTCCTTTCATGATGTTGTGGAAATGCTGATGACTCTTGGATTCTGTTGTTGCCTTGTCACTGACTGTCTAAACCATTTGAAATTGTTTTCCCACCTTTTTAGCCATGGGTGGCTGTATTCATTCAGAAGCTGAACCCTTCCTCTCCAGACTTCTTAAACTCTTGAGAGTAGGGGTGCCGACTTTTCATTTTTCTATCTTTAGTACGTGTCATAGCACTCGAGAAGATAGGTGTCAGACGTGAGGCTTTCTGTGGACTCAGGAGTCTTTAAATTTCCAATGATAATCTTTTCTTTTTCTCCATTAATTTCTAAAAGTCCCCACAAACATTTGGCTGATGTGAAGGATAGCCTGCACGTCCCTGTGATATTTGCTAACTAGCTCAAAGGGCTTATGAAACCTCCTTGGACAGTCATTTCAATATTTTTTCATTCTAAATGCTTCCTTATTTCCAGTCTGAAGTTCCTTACCTTTTTCTGGCTTTTATTGTAGCCATTTGCTTCTTTCTACATCATGTTGGTTTCATGGGAATATACTTCATTTCAGAACTTTTGTTCTTCCCTATCCTACCTTCTTAAGATCGGCACCATGGGAACCTCCGATGAGTAGGTTTGGGTGATAGCAGGAACTAAGGTTTATTTAGAAGAGAAACATTTGCCTCTAGAGGGCTGGCTGAAACATACCAACTTGAGGCATTTGTAGTCTGCAACTGTTACCATATCACTGGACTCTAGACTTGCCCACTCAGTCCACTCTCATTCAGACGTAGGGCTTGCCATTGCTCTCCATCCTGAAGGTTGTCACCGGAGGGAAATAATAACAGAGAGCAGGAAGGAACAATCAAGGTTACTAAGCATCCCCCACCCCCCGCCAACACACTTTAATTTTTACAAGATACACTGTCTTTTAACTTGCATAAATATGGAGATTTCACCTAAAACTACTCTCACTCCATCAACCTATTCTCATTCTCCCTGCATTTCCCCATCAGAACATTTTCTGCATGGTCATTTACTGACTCTTTTCTCACTCTTGCCTATAGGTGAATGTGGATGAGAATATTTATGCTGATAAGACAATGACTTTATAAATGTGATTTGTCACCAAGGGCTTCATAACATTTCATTATGACTGTGGAGATTCACTGACTGTTGTCTCTCTGCTGTGGTTTCTGTTCATAAAATTAAAGCCCTGCTATTATCATCTGAATAAAATGATACATATGTAGTGATCTTGAAAGGCCTTGAAGGTGAACAGCCTTTGGAGAAAGGTAAAAATTCAATTTGATTTGCAGGCTTGTGTTGCTTTTCCAAAGTTTGTGTTCTGCCGCCTTGCTTACCTGTTTTTGTTAACCAAAAGAAATCCGAAGAGGATTTTTGCTTTTATACAAAAAACAAACAAACAAAAAGAGACGAAAAGCAAAAATAGCATTCAAGGATTGTTTTGCAGGAAACCTTCACAGAGGCAGTGTACCATGAGCTGAAAGAGTGGCCCCACCACTCCCTCCCTAGGAACTACACTCAGCATCTCAACATCAAACTGCCAGAGCTCCAGACTGTGTAGCTTCTGTGCTTTATCTCAATTTATTTTGCGCATCCATTAGCAGGATGTGTTCTAAGGTATGAGAAAAGCCTAAGAGAAGTTATTTTTTGGGTTTGGGAGCACTCAAAAAATTTCCATAGGAAGTAATGGTAATTGCTTCTTCTCTTTAAGCTATTTTGAAAGGTTTAAGAAAGTTTTCCTAGGGAAGCTTCACTTTTAGATAATGGGGGAAACCTATAATATGGAATATTAAGTATATGATTATCAAATATGGAAAAAAGAACATTCTTTTAGTCCAGGAGAGACATTGGAGACAGCTTGTTTAAAAACGCAGGTCACATATTGTACTGCAAGCTCCTGCTAACAAGGTTAGAGCTAATAGATTATTGATCCGTTTAATGTTTAGTAGCAAGCTAATGTTTTTCATCAGCTATGCGATTGGGCATTTGTCTGTTGGAGAGGCCAATTCAATAAACATCTTTCATTGGATATTACTTTCTAAGGTCGGGTAGCGTATGCCTTGGCTGCACTAATCCTTGTTTATTGCTACAGTCACCCTGGGGCGTTGGTATTCCTGCCACTGTGAGCACTCTCTTTTCTGAGGTTTACTTTTCTTTGTCCCTCTGGAGACTGGTAAATCCTTTCCAGTGTAGAAAGGCTTGGGCTGCAGGCACTGAGATAAGGGTAGAATCTGATTGTATCATCCGCTGTGAACACCTGCTCCACTTGTCTAAGGTTCCTATTCTGTGGGATTTTATTCAATATTGTGACGAGGAACTTGAAATAACACAAGCAAGTTATCTCTACGGCGTCCAAGAAGTTCTAATCTTTGAATAATAACAAAAGGAAAATTGTGATAGTATTAAGTCCTGCCGTCCTTGTGTTTTGAAGAAGATATGAGATTTGAGAAAGAACAGACATTAAACTCTGAATTACATGTGGGGTGTGTGTGTGTGTGTGTGTGTGTGTGTATTTAATTTTCCAAGCTTTAGTGGAATTGGAACCATGTGATTCCCCCCCCCCCCCGATTTATATAATAGGGGACTGAAAAAGCTTTTTGTAGTCTGCTTCATCTCCTGTGGAGATACAGCATATGCGCTTGTGAGGCAGGAAAGAGTAGAGTTTGAGAGTATAAACCCAGCAGCCAGGAGGCCTGGGTTCAAATCCCACCTCTTCCCTAACTAGCTGTGACGCCTTGGAAAAGGCATCTGACGAGAGCACAGAGATGCAAATATGGGTAACAGGACTTCCTTCATGGAATTTTCAGAGAAAATTTTCAGAGAGGTAAGAGATGTAAAATGATAAAAGCAATGCCTAAATACCTAGGAAAATGCCTGGCTTTGCTTCTAAGGACTACATGTTTTCATTCTTTTTTTAAAAAAATTTTAAATTTTTTATTAACATATAATGTATTATTAGCCCCAGAGGTACAGATCTGTGAATCACCAGGTTTACACTTCACAGCACTCACCATAGCACATACCTTCTCCAATATCCATAACCCAACCACCCTCTCCCTAACCCCCCCAACCCTCAGTTTGTTTTGTGAGATTAAGAGTCTCTTATGGTTTGTCAAATGTTTTCATTCTTTCCAGCCTAATATTATTCTTTAAAAAATTGATAAACTTTATTTTTTAGAACAATTATAGTTTCACAGCAAAATCGAATAAAAATTATAGAGAGTTTCATATACCCTCTGTCTCCACACATGCACAACCTCCCCCTACTGACTTCCAGGGCCCCAGTGACACATTTGTTACAATCGATGAATTTCCATCGACACATTGTTATTCCCCCAAAGACATTTACTTCTCTTTAAATGATTTTTATCTTTTTCTTGTTCTGCATGTAGGGGCCAAGGGCAGGCTGTTCCCGAAAGTGCCCTGTTGGCATATTGATTATTTTAAATGCAAGTTACTTAAACAGCTAGTAAGTATAAGGATACTCAGATACTCCTTTGTGTCTCTAAAAGCAAGAAACAACATTTTTATATAAAAATACCTTCCCTGCACTAAGAAGTAAAAAGACATCCTTATCACCTTATCCCCATCAGACTTTAAAGCTAAGAACACTGTAGAAACAAATGTTGTTACTTTTTCCTAATCTACTACCTTAACCTCAGTTCTGCTTAGAGTCACCTTCTAATTAAAGCTTCTAAACACCTGTTTTCTTTTTCTTTCTTTCTTTCTTCCTTTTTCTTTCTTTCTTTCTTTTTTTTTTTGAATTTATTTATTTGAGAGAGAGAGAGAGAGAGAGACAACAAGTAAGGGGAGCTTCAGAGACAGAGGGAGAAGCTGGGGCTCGATCCCAGCGTGATGACTTGAGTGGAAGGCAGATGCTTAACCAACTGAGCCATCCAGGTGCCCCTAAACACCTGTTTTCTTTATCCTGTCAATTCCTCACAAATTTATTTTCTCTGTCTAAAATGTATAAAAACCATCTGCCTTGGTATTTCTTTAAGTCTCAATTTCATTACTGGGCCTCTGTGTGCATGTAATAAAACTTCAGGTCCCCCCCCCGCCCCCTCCCCCAATCTGTCTCATGTAAATTTAATTCTTAATCCAGCTGGAAGACCTTGAAGGCTAGAGGAAGTATTTTTTCTTCCCATCACAAACTTACTGTTTTCTTGCCTGATTTCAGTGAATGTCAGGAACAGGTGATTGTTGTCCTAATAATTTAGCAGAAAACAATAAAGACAGAGTTCCTAGTGGAGACTGTCTCTTTAATTTCTATGATAGGTAGGTGTGCATTATATATATTCATTCAGTATTTACATATTTATTCATTTAACTAACATTTAATGGATTTCTTCTGTGTGCAAAATACTGTTTTAGGTTTGTGGATATAAAAGGGAATGACACAGCCTTTAAATTCAAAAGGTTTAGGGGACACCTGGGTGGCTCAGTGGGTTAAAGCCTCTGCCTTCGGCTCAGGTCATGATCCCAGGGTCCTGGGATTGAGCCCCGCGTCGGGCTCTCTGCTTGGCAGGGAGCCTGCTTCCTCCTCTCTCTCTGCCTGTCTCTCTGCCTGCTTGTGACCACCACCCCCCCGTCAAAAAAAAAAAAAAAATATATATATATATATATATATATATCTTTAAATTCAAAGGGTTTAGAATCTAGCTGGAGAGATAGTGGCTTGTATGTTACACTCACAAGAGGCTTTGTGGACAGATAAGGTCACATTAATGTTTAATGTAGAAATCGCAATGATGGTTAGCACCCCTTTCTTGCTAGCCTTCTGTCCTTATTCCCTTGCCCTAAAAATCTCCTCAGTTAATTAATTAATCAGGTATTTTACTTTTTAAAGATTTATTTATTTGAGAGGGAGAGAGGGGGCAGAGCAGGGGTAGGGGGAGGGACGGAAGATGACTTTTTTTTTTTTAAATTCAAGTTAGCTAATGTATAGTGTATTATTAGTTTCAGAGGTAGAACTTAGTGATTCCTCAGTTCCATATAACAACCAGTGCTCCTTTCATCAAGTGCTCTCCTTAATGCCCATCACCCAGTTACCCCATCCCACCCCCCACCTCCCCTCTAGTAACCCTCAGTTTGTTTCCTAGAGTTAAGAGACTCTTATGGTTTGTCTCCCTCTCTGTTTTTATCTTATTTTGTTTTTTCCTTCCCTTCCCCTGTGTTCATTTCTTAAATTCCATGTGTGAATGAAATCATATGGTATTTGTTTTTCTCTGATTGACTCACTTAGCATAATACCCTCTAGTTCCATCCACATCATTGCATATAGCAAGATTTCATTCTTTTTGATGGCTGAGTAATATTACTTTATATATGTAAATCCATTTTATGTAAATATATGCAAATTATATATATATATACATATATATGTATGTATATATATATATATACCACATCTGCTTTATCAATATATCTGTTGGTGGACATCTGGACTCTTTCCATATTTTGGCTATTGTGGACATTACTGCTATAAACATTGAGGTGCATGTGCCCCTTTGAATCAGTATTTTTATATCCTCTGGATAAGTAATTTCTGGGTTGTAGGATAGTTCTATTTTTTTTTCTTTTTAAAGATTTTATTTATTTGACAGAGATCACAAGTAGGCAGAGAGGCAGGCAGAGAGAGAGGGGGAAGCAGGCTCCCTGCTGAGCAGAGAGCCTGATGCGGGCCTTGATCCCAGGACCCTGGGATCATGACCTGAGCCGAAGGCAGAGGCTTTAACCCACTGAGCCACCCAGGTGCCCCAGGATAGTTCTATTTTTAACTTTCTGAGGAATCGCCATACTGTTTTCCAGAGTGGCTATACTGGGAGTCTTTTTTTTTTTTTTTTTTTTTTTAAGATTTATGTATTTCTTTGAGAAAGAAAGTGCAAGAGTGGAGGGAGGGACAGAGGGAGAGGAAGAGAGAGAATCTCAAGCAGACTCCCCACTAAGCACAGAGTCTGACATGGTACTTGATCCCATAACCCATGAGATCATGACCTGAGCTGAAACCAAGAGTCGGACGCTCAATTAGCTGAACCACTCAGGTACCCTGACTGGGAGAGAGAGTCTTAAGCAGACTCTGTGCTGAACATGGAGCCCTCCTTGAGGCTCAATTTCATGATCCTAAAATTACAACCTGAACCAAAACCAAGAGTTGGATGCTTAATTGACTGGGCCACCTAGTCACCCCTCCTTGGTTAATTTAAACTCCAAATGGAGTCTATCATATGTGCATCTACATATTTTTTGTATTTCTAAGTACTTTCTCTACTGAACCAGAACACTAATTCAGACAACACATTTTTGTTTTATACAAACAATTTATGCTCAGAATGTAGGACATATTAATTGTGAATAGTGATGTCTATGATGGATGCTATCTAACCCATGTATTTGTCCAGATCTCTTTCCTCCCAAATTTGTTGTTGTTGTTTTTTTTTTTTTTCCCCCTTATGTGTCTGCTAAAGACCTGAGCATGGCAGGGTCTGTTTATCTTACCCAGAGGTGGTACTTTCTGGCATTTTGAGAAAACAAGAGTATGAAATCAGTAGAAGTCTATGGAATGGAAAGAAGTCCAGGGAATCAAGGCAACCCAGATGATCTTCTGCCAGGGTGATGGCACCAAATGTTAAATAACATAAATATGTCAAGACAAATGCTTTGACCATTGTTGGCACTGATCCAGTCCTGAAGTATCTGGGTATATGGGAGACCCTGTATTAGTCCACAGTATTTTTAAATGGTGCCCTCTGAGTCTTCTTTCCCTGTGACTTCATTGTCCCTGCAGTAGTGCAAGAGTTAGGATATGATTTATGACCCTTGATCTTAGACTGATTAATTTGACATTTGGTTGCCGTCCTATAGAAAGAACATAATAGATAGATGTTTCCTTCCTGCTCAAGGATCTGTAGTCTTTTCCACAGATAAGACTCAAGAAAATGTATATGTGTGTGATTCAAGGTATCCTCACCCCCCCTTGACATAGCCCATGCAATTCCCCTCCATGTTCTTCAGGCTCTTCTTTATTTTTGTAGTCTCCCTCTGGGATAAAGCATATTTTACCAAATGCCAGATGAGTTGGGGCTTTAAAAAGCCCATGATGTAACCTTAGCTCTCACCTTTTTATTATGTAGGACCTGCAAGCAACTCTCCCCTGTGGATGGCGGTCCCAAGATACTGCTTTCATTTACATCTTTAATGGAAGATGAATGAGTAGGCAGACTAGTCATTACTGCCATTAGGAAATAGGCTTTCAAGCTAAAAATAAGGGAGTAGGGCTAATAGAACTGTGCATTTTTCTGGCTATCCACTTCAGACTATTCTGGATGAAGCCATGCAGACATTACTTTATGGAACAATTTCACATTATCTCTAGGGCTGGATCAGGTGATCAGTCTGTAATGGACCCTTTTTTCCCCTTTGCATTCCACTTCAAAAATCCTATTGTGATGGAAATGGCCTGGCCAAATCCACTTCAATTGCACCCAGACTTCAGAAGTCATTTTCTAACTGCTTTTAATACAGCTCTTTGAAAGTATAACCTCCAGATAAATTTCTCCATCTGTCTATTTTCTTTATAGAAATAGTAATTATTAATAAGAAAGATAATTATTTCAATATATTCCTTATCACTTGACATTATGAAATCATACCTACCTTAGATGTTTCAAATACATTGTGCCTATTCCCATAATTACAAATTCACTTCTATCTCTTTTCTTCCTGCTAAGAAAAAATCTTCTGGAGAGCACTTATTGATGGCTTACCATCAAATGTGCAGATAATATGCTTAAAGAACATTAAAACATCTCTAGTATGGTGACAGTTTATTTCCTTATCAGTACATATGATGGAAAACTTGAACAGCAGATGTGCTTAATGCTTTTCATGAAGAATGAAATTCCACCTAATGTATTTCTAACTGTAGTGTAACATTGATATTTCCTAGGAAGGATGGACAAGACAGCAATTGTTTAAAAGGCCAGGGTCAGTAAGACATGAGGGATTAGGCCATCAACTATTTTGAAACTATTATTATTATTTTTTGAATTGGCAGAAGACCAAGATCCCACTCCTTTTCTAAAATTAATATGTCATTTTTGTAAAATAATGACTGTCTTTGAAAAGATCATCTAACGGCTAAATCCACGAAGGATATGGGGCACTGTTGATTTCGGATAAAACCATATCTCTTTGACCATCTGGGTCACTGTGTCAAAGTTTTAGTGGCCTACAGATGTGTTAAGCTAGGTAATGAGTTCTCTGGAGTCCTTGAGGCAACAGACCGTAGCTCTGACTCTTTCTCAACTTGGCGTGATTTCCATTATGGTTGGCAACATATGTTGGCAACAACCAAACTAGCCTAGTACTATGTAGAGTAGCTCAGAGTACTTTCTTTTGAAGAGTAAGGTAACCCTTCTGCACAGAATAATGAGAGTAGGACAAATATTACCATGTTCCATCTATTTGATAAAAGCAATACTGGGGTCCTGGGAGTATTTAGCAAACTTTGATTGTGATTATTCTTGAAACTGTGGTTTGATTATCTCTGGGCTTTTATTTGATGAGAGAATTTTGTTACACTATGCAATATTGCTGCTGATGAATGTGTTTTTGATGAATAATGCTAAATAAGAAGAGGTCTTACCCTCCATTAAGAAATTATTTAAGGCCCAGGCTCATACTTTGTTAATTAAAACTTATATCAAATATGCATAATAGTGGCAATTTCTTCATTGCATTTGCCGATGACTCTGTGAATGTCTGTTGATACCCAGGGGTTGGATTATTCTAGTTAATTGTTGTGATTTTATGCTAACATAACACCTTCTATCCCAAGGAGTTACTAAGCATGGTAAAAACTTTAGCCCTATCAGTGTTTATGAATCTTTTTACTTGTTAAATGAAAAGGCAGCTTGAGATAAATTACCCTGGGTAATTTTAATCAAGAGCTTAATTTTAATGATCACCTGCTGCACAAATAAAATAAGTAAAGCAATGAAATCATCATTATCAAGGTAAGTCATATGTGTCTCTGAGGGATGCTATTTTTAGCAATTTCATTAAGAATTTCTGTAAATTCTGAATGGAATAACAGGATGGTAGAACAAAACTACAGAGATAGCATAAATATGTAATTAAGTAGTAGGAAGCATCTTACTTTGTGCTTGTTGACAATTGCTTTGGGATTGTCCTTTTGTTGTTTAATATGTATGTATCTGGTTCTACAACCAGGTTGAATATTTCTGTAAGGCAGTGTCCACACTGTCCCAATGATTTGAATTTCTCCATGAATGACCAGAACCTAATACAAATTCAAAACTAGCTCTTCCCTAACACTTAAGATGTGAGACAAAATTAGGTTGGACAAGCGAGAAGGGTCAGAAAGAAATAATATATGAAAAAATATGATGATTAATTGGGATATTCCCTCCCAGAAAAACTGATTTTGGTTTTCTGCAGAAGCGTAGGAAAGCATAGGTTTCCATTTTTTTAGGACTAAGGAAATAATGCATTGTAAAGACATATTTCCTTGTATTTTCCTCCTTGCATTTTTTTTTTTTTGAATGTCTGTTATGCTCAGTTTCGTGGCAATGCCATTAAACATAATAAATTGAGCTGTTTCTTGCTACCAGACAGGGTCTTCTCCATTTTCTCTGTATAGTTGTACTGATTTCATTCATTCCTTCCTTCCAAATCCTTCCTCCCACCCTCCTTTCCTCTCTTCCTGCCTTCCCTGATCTCTGTTTCTCTTTATTAGTAGCACAAAGCAACATGTCTTTCTTTATGGTATGAAATTTTTCTGATACTATTAAAATGAAAGAATTTATTAAACCAAGTTCAAGTGATTAACTGAAGAGAGTGTTCAAAAGAGAGTATTGTAGCTTCCTTATTTATCATTTTCACAAATGTTTCATGACACCTGCTATTCATAAATGTGATCTTGCCTTGACTTCTTGAACCTAGTGACCTAAGAATGCATAGTTTTTGCAGCCTGTAGGATGAGAGCAAAACAAAATCTAGTCTTCCAGGTCCTCTAAGATTGGCAGTTTCTGAAATCTCTTCCTCATAATGGAGTGACCTTTCCCAGTAATGTGAAAGATACTACTACAGTTGCAGTTCTTTCTGATTGTCTGCAGTGACTCTAAGTCAGACAATTAGTACAGGAAATTGGAGCATATAAAATTCCCACTTAGCTGCTAATAAAGTATAGAGGTCCGGTTCTAGAGCACACAAGGTAGACTTCACTCTTGGTAATTGTTCTCACCTTTGCCCCCAGGGTTCACTACTGAGGGGCTTAAATACTCATCAACGGGGTTTCAAATCTTAGCATCACCAGTTACTACAGAGAATGGTGAGATAAGCTGGTAGGAAAAGCTGTAAAAATTGGGGAGCAGGAGAGAAAAATTTATCCATCTTTTTTCATTACTGCCACTCATACAGCTATGAAAACAGCTAAATCTCCCTGTAGTAGAAACACTTAAATTTTTATGGTATAACTAGTGGTAATTTCTTATCTGTGCTTGACTGATCAGCCTATAAATACTGACTAAGTGCCAGGTATGTGTTAGGACTGGGAGCCATGAAAGATTTTGGGATTTTAGGTGGAAAATTCAGTTTCCTTAGTTTTCTTTATAAAAGAGTATAATAATCTTAAAATGAGGGACGCCTGGGTGGCTCAGTCATTAAGCATCTGCCTTCAGCTCAGGTCATGATCCCAGGGTTCTGGGATCGAGCCCTACATCAGGCTCCCTGCTTGGAAGTCTGCTTCTTCCTCTCTCACTCCCCCTACTTGTGTACCCTCTCTTGCTCTGTCTCTCCCTGTCAAATAAATTAAGAAAAAAAATCTTTAAAAAAAGTCTTAAAATGATGTAGTAGGTAGTAAATAAAAGATAAACTTCAAGCACTTAGCAGAGTCTTCAATGTTTAAGGATTATTAAGTATTTTTGTTATGGTTGTATTAACAAATGTTCACCTTATAGTATCCTCATTGTTAAGGCAAAATTACAGAATTGAATAAATACTGGTCTTTAACCTTAAGGACTTCATTGTTTAATGAAAGTCACATGAAAATGAAATATTTCCATATAACAAGGGCCACAGAAGAAATGAATACATAGTTCTGTGGGAACATAGGAAAATATAGAAAGAGCTTTTAATGGCTTAGTTGGTAAACTGCAAGGAGTTTGGTAGATCGGGTCATCCTTGTCTGATTCAGGAGACAGTGAGCTCTGTTTGGCTCAGAGTGGATATTATGGGAAGCCTGAGGCATGCATATAAGAAATAAGCTTGTCTGGGGCCATGACAAAGTTTCAGAATACAGGACCAATGAGGCTCCTCCTCCAAATAAACTCCTCTGTCCTATACAACTCAGTCTTAAGAGCTGATCCGTTCCATGATGTAGAATTTCTAGGTCTCCAAAAGCTTCTCAGAGGTGCGGGATTTGCCTGACATGAAGGAGCCTTCAGCGTGTGTCTCTACAAGGAGCATTGACTTTCTAAGTGAGTGTAGGATTCCACCATTTCCTGATTAGCGCTTTTGGGTCAGAGTAAAAGCAGCATCAGAGATATGCTGGATGATGGTGCCCAGGGCTTTGTGCCAGGAATCACAAAATGCGTACAAGGTGGCATCTGATTTCAAGGAACTCAGAGTACAGGTAGGTACTCTGTCAGGTATTTGGATAGGTGTTCTCACATGAATCAGAATTTTAGAAGGCAATGAGCATGGGGGGGGGGGTAACGGTTCTAAATGTTACTCTTTAGAACCATGATTCAAATTGTGGCATTTTGTAAACGCATTCAAGATAATGAAGTTCTATATCCTGGCTCTGCAATTCACATCTGTGAGACAGTAGGCAGTTCAACCTCTTTAAACTTTGGGTTTCTCATCTGTAAAATGAGAATAATAGTATACCCTCTCAAGGTGGTTGTGATGTGATGAGATTAAATGTGTGGGGGGTGGCGTGGGATGGTGGCACTTATCACCATGTCTGGTCTGGTAGGTGTTTAGGGAATGATAGCTATTATTTTTAGAGGAAATCATTTGGCAACCTAAGGTAAATATGGCAGGGGTTTTAGAAGGATTTCTTCCAAGATTGTGAGGGAAGAAATTAAATAGTAAACACAAAAAGCCTCCAAATATTTATGAGATGAATCACAGTTAGTTCTCAAGCTTGTCTGATGATTCCCAATTTTGCATATTGGAGAAAATCAGTTCCTGTTAATGATCGTATGACTGTTTTACCCATAGCTTCTCTTCTTGTCCATTGCGGTGCTTCGAAATCAAAGCTGATATCATGAATAAAGTCTTCTTGCTTTTTAACATATTTTCTTATAATGTTATTTCTATAATCCCTAGTTCCCTCTTAAAGTAAATAATTATAAATTGTTAAAAACTATGGAAGCCTGCGTAAGAGGAATCATTAAGTTCTGCATACTTTATGTTGTGATAAATGCACATAGCCAGATCAATTAATTAATAAGGAAGGTCAATATCTTTTATAATTATATAAGCCTAGGAGTATCTTCCTCTCTAACAACAAGAACTGTTTTCTGATCTTGCTGTCCCCTACCTCTCCCACACAAGTCAAAGTGAAGTCCATTGAGAAATTTCTCTTCCTTAACAGAAACTGCATCAGTTGTTAAAGTGTTAAACATTGTCACCAGTTTTGAAGCGTACTGCTGTGTGATTAAGAGCCCAAGGGTATCCCAGGCTAATTATGTTGCTGGTTTTAGTCCAAAAAATAACTTATTCTTGCAACTTATTGGTTTATTGGATTGGTAAATCAAGAGGATATGAAAACAAACTGTGATTTTCCTTAGCTTTGCCCAAGCGCTTGGATTATAGAATAAGGTGTTTAAGGTTATTGAAGGTTAAAAGATTTGTAGACTTGATGCTTATTAAGCAAAGCTAATTTGGTTTAAAAGTAGCAAAGCATTTACTTCACACTTGGAATTCTTAGCACATTAACTCTCATCTTGTGTTAAAGGAGTGCTGGGTTTGAAGGGAAATTCAAGTCTAGATTTTAGGTGGGAAGATGGGAAATGTGAGGAAATAATTTTGTGTCCAAAAGGCATGGAAAGAGATAGGTTCTTATTTCATGGTTCTTGGCCCTTCAAGGATAATTACATTTAGCAACATCTGTCATGTAGAAGCTTTTTCTCCTTGTTTTCCATGGGTTTGCAATGACTTAAATACTTTCTGAAAGTCATCATTACTAATAATAAGCAAACATCAGAATCTGAATCAATATGTTTTTGAAGATGTGGAAGTTTCTTTTCCCTCACTTTGGAAGGCCCTCCCCTCTTCTTTTCTATTTAAATTGTATGTATCCCTGAAGACCCTGATCAGCCTCCTTGGCCTCTATGCCATTTTCAATGTCTCAATCCCAGGCAACTCCCAAAGCAGTACCAGGTTGAGCATTTGAGTCTGTGTTGTCCCAGGGTGTTTAATCATTGTCTCACCAGTGAAAATTTGTCCTTTCCCAAACTCTTCAAACTATTCAAAGGTAGAAACAGTGATGCTGCCAGATGGTTCCTCTAGGTTGCCATGAAAAGATCAGGTGTCCTTGGAACTGTCTCTTTTCTGGCCTCCCTTTTTTACCTCTAGGGCTTGCCATAATACAGTGGCTGGATCAGTGTTATTACCTGGGCCTAGGGGCCATGGCTGGACTAGGCTGAACCATTTGACAACTAATTCAAGACTTTAACCTCACTACTGTTCCCTGCTAATTAATTGAACTAACTAACCCCACATTTGGATAGCAAAGATAGACTTAATGGAAAGAAACAACAGCAGGGAAAATACAATTGATATTTTGCTTTATGGTTGGGAATAGGGAATGCCAAAAGGTTGTAGAGAGCAGCGGACAGAACACTTATTTTTGAGGGGGATTCATGCATGTCTCCCTAGTGGTGGCAGGATTGCCCAGGATTTATCTGCTTGGGGCCGAAGCAGTCCCTGAGAGAGAAGCCTGTCTAAGGGAAGAATCGTCTGGTGATGAAGAAAGCTTCCATTGTTGGTGAGTGACAATTCTATATGCAAAATGGAACCCATTACTCGACTTTGTTTCTTGAGCCAACCCCCTGAAGGAGTTATTTATCAGGTCAGTGTAGCCCAGGGGTTAAAACAGAAAGAAGCTCTACAGGGTCTTTGGACCTAGAAGTGTTTTTTGGGTGTCCTTCCCTGTAACAGAGCATGACTCCGGGGGAGATAGGAATTTTTCCATTTATCGTAGAAATAGCTTACTACTTGGTACTTTAAGGCTCTAATGCTGTAGCAGAAAAAAAAAAAAACAGAAGACTTCATAGTTCCTAGTGAACACTCAGCAGGAAACAGAAAGATCTGTAGGGTCTAGAGAAAAATGAATGACTTCTTCAGAATTTCTGTTCAGTTATCCTGTCAAATATATCTGTAATTACCAGCTTCGCCAAGATCCTCCTCTACCCACACCTCCCACTCCTGCTTTTATGTTTTTGTTGGATCACTCAAGATATCTGTAAAAGCCAAGCACATTCACTGTTCTCTCAAATTACCACGAAAACAAAAGGCTTAAGTTTTAGAGAAACAACTGAAGAGAGTTAGCAAGGGAAAATATAGATAGAATATAGACAATAAATATGTTTTTTTGTTCTGCTCAGTTTCTTCCCCACATTTTCACCCTAACTTCTTGTCTTTTAAGATATTTATGAAGTAACAGATGATATTGTCCCTTCTCTCAGGAATATAAACTTTATAATCAAAATGGAGGACAGAGTTTTCTTGGGGCCATCTTCAGTTTACCCTAATGGGGGCTAACCAGCTCTGGGAAGTGGGAATCTTAAAATATCATTAGCTGGCTTATTTAGGTGAATCGTATTGTATAAATATTGTGTTCCTGGATTTAGACTCTTAAGAAACAAAGTACATTGTTCCCTTATAAGAGGCTGCCTCTGGTGGAGGGCAGGGGTTTCTTTTATTGTACACAGCAAGAAAAATGAGAATGAAAAGAGAGAGCTGGTAATTGAAATGTTTGAATGAAAGTTAAACGTTGTTTCTGAATAGGGATTTGTCTGTTCTGAAGCAGAGAATTTAAAAAGTCAAGGGGGAAAAGATTTCAGGAATGAAAAATGAAGACCTTGTATCATTATTTAAAGAGTAAGGAGAATTGTGCTTACTCAGAGTACTGTGTTTTCTCCTCTGTATCAAGAGAAGGCTAGGGTGCCTGGGTGGCTCAGTGGGTTAAAGCCTCTGCCTTCGGCTCAGGTCATGATTCCAGGGTCCTGGGATCAAGCCCCACATCGGGCTCTCTGCTCAGCAGGGAGCCTGCTTCCTCCTCTCTCTCTGCCTGCCTCTCTGCCTACTTGTGATCTGTCTGTCAAATAAATAAAATAAAATCTTTAAAAGAAAATAAAAAATAAAAAAAGAGAAGGCCAGACTTGAGACTTGGTGATATGTGGATAATCATGAAATGGGACATTTGCTATCTTTAAGTGATGAATAAGGGAAAACCACCAGATATTAAAGAAATGGATATGCAGTTTGGGCTGAATTCTGAGCAGTGTGAGTTTATGTGGATACGTGAAGGAGCTCAGTAAATGTCAGTCACACAGCAAAAAATGAGATTACTTAGGTACTCAACAGTGGTTTCCAGTGAGCCTCAGAGAAAACTGTTAAAGAAAAACCAGAGCTGGGCAGTAGTTAGAGGGGTAAAAACAGATTTCATTTGGGCGCCTGGGTGGCTCAGTGGGTTGGGCCGCTGCCTTCGGCTCAGGTCATGATCTCAGGGTCCTGGGATCGAGTCCCGCATCGGGTTCTCTGCTCGGCGGGGAGCCTGCTTCCCTCTCTCTCTCTCTCTCTCTGCCTGCCTCTCCGTCTACTTGTGATCTCTCTCTGTCAAATAAATAAATAAATAAAATCTTTAAAAACAAACAAACAAACAAAAAAAAAAAAACAGATTTCATTCAAGATGACAGTAATGGAGGACATGAGACCTCAGCATAGAACTGGAAAAAAAAAAAAAAAAGGAAACATCAGGGGTAAGTAGAATTCTGGCTAAACTGACCTAACAGAATTCTTGCTGAAGACAGACCACGGTGGAGAGGTATCACCTAGGGGAAGGTGGAGGATGGTGAACCTGGTCAGATATTGAAGATGGATGGGTTCTTCCTAAAGTAACTTAGCACAATTCTTGCTAAAACTGGATTTTATAAGCAGATGCACAGATGGGCCTAGGGGATGGTTTAAGAACATGACTAAAGTTTAGTCAAGCAAATAATCTTTGTCAAAGCTTTATATGAATGAGCATGTGTGTGGGAGGCTGGACCAGGAGAGTGATAATCGTACTGATGCCATCATTTCCATTTCGAAGTCACATGCATTTGCTCATTATATTGTTTTGGGGTCCCAGGATAACACAGCTTTGTGGGTCCTGCAGCAAATATATACCACTTTGCTAAGGGATTTTCTTTTCTTTCTTTCTTTCTTTTTTTTTTAAGATTTTATTTATTTATTTGACAGACAGAGATCACAAGTAGGCAGAGAGGCAGGCAGAGAGAGAGGGGGAAGCAGGCTCCCCGCTTAGCAGAGAGCCTGATGCAGGGCTTGATCCCAGGACCCCGAGATCATGACCTGCGCTGAAGGCAGAGGCTTTAAACAACTGAGCCACCCAGGCACCCCAGGGGTTTTCTTTATATGGTTGCCACACTGACCTCTAAATTAGTTGAAAATTGTAGGCCATAAGGTATAATAATATAACATATATAATAAGATATAATAGGCTTGTGGCACCTTGTTATGATGCAGTAATTGGAATTTTGTTGCAGGTGATGAGTTTGAAATGTGGGGTTATGTTCAGATTCCTGCAATATACTTTGAGGAATGGTTGGGTTAGTTGTGTGTAAGGAAACAGACGTGCATGCTACCACTCTTGAGAGTCAAGATTTTATCTAGCTATTTCCATAGGAGACCCATGGGTGTGGTTCTTGTCAAATGGATTAAGAGTTGACTTGAAGGGAGATGCATAGGTCAAATTTGAAATAATTTGGTCCAACTGAATAAAAAAGTTGATGATATTAAGAGCAGTGAACTGAGATGAGAGAGACATAGGCTTTTGTTTTACTATTTTTCCAAGTTTGGGAGCATGAGCAATTTCAGTACTAACTTCTCGTCTTTGTCACAAATGAGGACATCAGTTCTGTACATCTTCTCTTCCATATCATACATGTATACACACATACACATATATATTCATATTCTTTAGGGCACCATTATTGTTCCCATTTCATAACATTTAAATCCTAAAGAAAATATGGCTGCAGACCACAGGAAGAACCTATGCTATGACAAAAGTTGTTCTTTAACTTTATGTCCAATTACAGAAGTAAATTTCCAAAGAAATAGGAAATTCAAAATGAGAGAAACCATACACTTTTAAAGATCTTGATGATTTCATTGCAAAATGCCTAGTTCAGGTTTTCCTTGTTGTATCAGGATAGGAACATTTTCTGCTCTGTTTACTAAGAGGAAAAATATTTTCTATAATGAAAATTGACCCCCAAATGGGACTAAAGCTGATGAGTTACATAGGGTACTAAAATACTATCAATCACAATCTCTGAAGTTTAACTTTCCAATTCTCCAGGATTTTCAAAGAAAAATTAATTTTACCCATAGACAAATGCATTACTAGTTAATAAAACAAAGCCCAGATGACTGTTGGTGAAAAATAAGGAATTTACTTAGAGCACTTCTCTATTGAACTGAATAGTGCTAACTCCAAGACCTGAAAGTTGATGTAGATGACAGAAAATTATTTTTCCTGAGGAAATATGTAGCTACTGAACTATAAAATATCCAGAGAATCTGTGTTAGTGAGAGACCACACTCTTCTTCTTGGAGCAGTTATCCTTGTAGCTACTGAGGGACTGTGGACATGTGTTATACCCACTGTTCTAGGAATTTGGCAGTTGTAGATAGTAATTTATCTACCAAAATATTGATAAGGCCATGGAACATATAATGCAAACAACTGGTTTCTCCTATGTTGGGTCTCTTGGGGAGTAGTATGAGGGTAGGCACATGACTCAAACCAGTAGAATAAGAACTGGGCCTGAGATTTGAACTAAAAAAATAGGAAGCATTATTTTCAGTAATCGGAATAGGCTAGACTCTCCTGCAGGAAAAAAATAATCCTTGACAACTTAATTTCTTGCTCATGTCCCGTCCAGTTCAGACTGCACAGTCCTGTGCTGTGTTATAGATCCTCACTCTGAAACATGGCTTCTAACGGGATGCAGGCCATTTTGTATTTATGTATTTATGAACATCATTCAAACAAGATGATTTATTGAACTGTTTTGCAGGATTTCGTCAGCTACCAACACCCTAGCCAGCTGCACCATCTTTTTTGACAAGTTCAGGCTGTTCTTCCTTATTGTAGCAAACTGTGTCCTCATATTTTCATACAGATTAGTCTTGTCTTATCAACTAAATTCTACATTATTTGAAAATGGAGTCCTGTATCCCCATAGTCATAAGTACAGTTTAAGGGACATAATAGTTTCTCAAACAAGATTTCTTGGTTTTTTGATTCATTGGTTCTCAGAGGTATTTGACATTGTGGATCTTTTCACTTTATGTACTCAGACATTTTATACAGAAGGAACAACAACACTCCTGAATTGTGTCTATAAATCTTTCTATTCTTTTCATCTTTGTTACTAGCCAGTAAAGGAGCAAGGGGATAAGTTGTAATGTTTCAAGTCATGGACCTTCTCTGACCCCACAATCTATTTCTCCCTAGGTATTGTTCAGGGGTGAACATTGGTAACTAATGGATGCGTCCCATTCTGCCGGTTCCCATTACCACTGCTAACACAAGGTGTGTTGAATATTTTATACTTTGCTACATTTCTGCTCACTGCTTTGTCACCTTTGTAAGTTGAGTGCTGGGTGTCTAAGATGGTTTATTGTTGTAGTGACATTATCTGAGGTCTAAGTCTTTTGGGAGGCAGAAAACTGTTACTTGGAACCAAATATGCTAACTAAGGAGACTCATCAGTAAAAGTAGCAACAGTCTTCATATAAACCCCAATTTTGGTCCACGTGGCATGCCTACTAGAACCATCTTTCAGCAAAGAATTTCTAATCTATCTTAAGTTTGCATTTTAAGTAAATAAAAATGGAGACCTATGAATCAATATAAATAAGGGAAGAATTGACTCAAAATAATTTTTACTCTTTAACCTGAAATGTGCACTCAGATTCAGTACTGGCATTATCTTCATCTTCAAGGAATTTTATCATTAGACATCTTGACAGCAAGGAAAGAGAGTCAAAGGGTAAGAGTTCTACTGAGTCATCGAGGTACCCCATCGGAGGCCTTTGTATTGAATTCTGGACAAAGAAAAATGTGCTTTGAAAAGCTATTAAGTGGATCTGGGGTCTGATTTGCCTGGCACAAGTGACGTCCCATGGTGGCTATCAGCAAAGTGGTCAAATAAGGTAGCCTTGCTTTCCCAAAGAAAATATATAGTAAATAACCAAGGAGGTAGAACTAATGAGAAATAGGGGTTCTTTAAAGAGTTGAGATCTCTTAGTAAGAGGAAAACATGTCTGCTGAAAGGGTGCTGAGCACCACTTCTTTTTAAACTCATCCTAGATTTTATGTCTTTTTTTCTCACTCAAATAGAATAACATGGAGGACCACAGGGGAAGGGAGGGAAAACTGAATGGGAAAAAATCAGAGGGGGAGACTCTGGACTCCAGGAACCAAACTGAAGGTTACAGAAAGGAGGGGAGTGAAGGGATGGGGTAACTGGGTGATGGGTACTAAGGATGGCATGTGTGGTGATGAGAATGGGGGTTATACAGAACTAATGACTCTAACACTACATCAAAAACTAATGATGTACTATATGCTGGCTAATTGAACATAATAATAAAAAAAAGAAAAAGAAAAAAAAAGAAAATGAATTCATCCAACATGTAGAATTACATCTTAAAGTTCCTGGGACTTCTCCAATCCTTTCTCTTTTGCCTGAGCCCACTGGCCCTGTTCTATAATCAGTCTACTGCTGTCCTTCACCGAGGCCCAACTGTTGCAGCACTGTTGCTGGCTGGAATCCTTGTCACCATTGCTTCTTGGCAGATCTTCCTGGGAGCTAGTGGTACTTTCATTAATTTCAGGTGCAGATGCCTGACACAATCTATTAGTTTTAGAGTCACACATTTTCCTGGCTTGGACTGGCTCTGTCTGATTTGTCTGCCTCCAATGTCAAGGTCAGAAGAAACTCAGGCCTCATGGTCAGAAAATGAGGAGAGGGTCACCTGGATGACTCAGTCTATTAAGCATCTCAGTCTTGGTTTTGGCTCAGGTCATGATCTCAGGGTCACAATATGGAGCCCCAAGCTGGTCTCTGGGCTCAGCAAAGGGTCTGCTTGATATTCTCCCCCTCTCATTCTGGCCCTCTCCCTGCTTGTGCACAAGATTTTTTAAATCTTAAAAAAAAAATGAGGAGAGAGGAAAAAAGGAAGATGAAACGTGAAGATGAGAAGGACCTCTCAGAAGTTGGAAAGCAGAACATAGAGTTGAGAATCTTACAACCAGAAGAACTGGGATTTAGGTGTAAAGATGTGAAAAAAAAAATCCAAATTTAGCATGGTGTTTATTTATTTATTTATTTATTAAACTTTTATTTATTTTTTAAAGATTTTATTTATTTATTTGATAGAGATCACAAGTAGGCAGAGAGGCAGGCAGAGAGAGAAAGGGGGAAGCAGGCTCCATGCTGAGCAGAGAGCCCGATGCGGGGCTCGATCCTAGGACCCTGAGATCATGACCTGAGCCAAAGGCAGAGGCCTTAACCCACTGAGCCACCCAGATGCCCCTTACCATGGTGTTTAATCTGAAGAACTAGTCTGGCCCAGGAAAGTATGATGATGATAGTGATGATGTTGATGATGATGATGATAACAATAATTAACATTTATTGGGTGGCTGTTACATAGTTAAGGCACAGTTTTAAATTGTTTTGCATCTATTTCTCATCTGCTCCTTATACCATACTTAAAAATATATGCTGTTAACTTGGAACATATGAAATTCAGGAATTGGGAAGCAGCTTGACTAGGGCCACATGGGTAATGAGCACAGAGCTGAGATTCAGACTTCATTTTAGTTAATATGTGGTATGTGTCTTATTTTTTCTTAGCTGTTTTAAATAGTGTAGTGGACACTGTAGGTATTCTGCTCAGATGCCCTCTGATGACCTGTGGGTGTGTAACTACTAACTTCTGTGTGCTTCTCCTACAACTTTCTTTAAAGGACTACCTTTGGGCTACTAGAGCCTCTGGACTACAACAGGAAGTGCCTAGTCATTTACCGCCCCCTCCATAGCACCAAACCAATGACTAACTGGCGTAGCAGTATGAAAACCCAGCACCTTCGTGCCAAGTTGGGACAATTCTCAAACCGTGATGAACTACAGTGAAGTTGAACTCTAGAGCTCCTTATAGGCTCAAGCTGATACTGAGATGTCACCTAAAATCATGCCTTGCTTGGTTTCTTCCCAGTCCTTATCCTGCAACTACAGCCTTTCATCAGTTTCTCTTCGTAGTGTTTATTAATAAGCCACTGGTGCAGCAATGCTTGTCTCAGTATCTCTTTCTGGAGAATCTGAATTAGGACAAATAAGGTTGGGTCTCACTCCAAATTTGACCTTGGAAAAAGAAACAATTATAATAAAGGGGACTATGTAATACTAATGGTCAATATCTTAAAATTATCTCAATACTTTGGATCGACACCCCATTTACCCTTGATTCATTAATTCATAATTCATTCATTCCTTCATTGGTTAGGCATATATATCTACCAAGTGCCTGACATCTTTCTAGATGCTCACAAATGCACTTAATATAGAGGGGTAAAGAGCAACATTGTCTGCATGTGGTTTAAGACCCTGTGCAACCTTTTTATTATGCACAGTCTAATTGTTCCCAGGATGTGGGGTTAGAATTTAAAGCTCTTTTTCATGGTTGAATTGGTGTATCAGTCAGAGAATCTGAGACCGGGAGTGGTGGTAGCAGGATTCAGTGTAGAAACAACACTCACTAAAGGTTGGTTAAATATGTTACGTATAAGAGTTTTTGAACCACTGACTGGCCTCTGTAATTCTTGGAAGGTCATCATAGGAGAGAGGGAAAGTCATAGAAGCATAGTATCCCACCAGTGCAAATGTTGATGCTAAGATTAAGTGTGGGGATGAGATTCCATCTCTTTGGAGTGTCTCTGTATATGAGACAGAACAGAATTTACAGTGTAAAGTACATAAGTTCAAGACTTCCACTGTGTTTATCTCACTACTCCTATTTTCTCTTTATGTAAAAATTTGTATTATCTACATATTCTATCATCTATTATACAGTCTGTCTCATTCAATAATACGGGTCTGTTTTCCAGGGTCACAGATGTTGTATCTATTCAGCTGTAATATGCTGTTCTTTTTTCCTTAGTGACATTCTCCATTTTTCTAATGCAGAAAGTGAACATATACAATGTTTCAGCAGGAATATTAAAACAAAATTTCTAACAATGGCATCACCATGTTAACCCAAATATAGTCTCAACCGTGGTTTCAGTATTTTTTTTTTAAGAAACCATTATGAAAAGGAGAGCTCAAATTTTGTGTTTGTGTAAGATAGAAAACTTTTGTAGAAATAAATTTGAATGAATACCATTTAGAAATACTATACAATATATTTGGTGTGAATTCTGGCACACAGGGAAGAATAAAAGTTAGTGTAGGAGAATGTCCAGCCAAGGAAACTCACATATTAAGACCTCTTGCACTAAAAGAGTCAAATGGATTTGTTCTGTCTTTTCCCAATAGAAAAGCTGGGTTAGTAGGAATTTTGTTTTTTTCTTTTTTCTCCCTTTTTATTTCAGTGACTAAAAATAACAGTAACTTCTGCAACTAAGTTTGAACTATCAACAGTATGCTGAATCAAGTTACATATATTATGAAACAGCTATTATCATAGTTCTGTTTGTTCTGTGATCATGTAGAAAATCCCCATCGCAATAGCGTAACTATAATAATAAATAGAGGCAATGAATACCCTGTCATGAAGAGAAACCATTCCAAGGTACATATGCCACATGGAATTGAATATAATTTACATTTTATACAATTCATGTACTTAAAGTATGCAATTCATTGCTTTTTGGTATATTCACAGGATTGTGTAACCATCACTGAAATGTAAGTTTAGAACATTTTGTCCCCTCTGAAAGAAACCCTGTACCCATTAGCAACTGATCCTCTTTCTCCTCTACAACAGCTTTCCAGGCCCTAAGGAACCACGAATAGAATTTGTGTCTCTAAAATATGCCTTTTTATATTTCATACATCACAGAATATCTTTCTGTGACTGACTTCTTTACTTCTTTTATTTGGCATAATGTTTGCAAAGTTCACCAATGTTGTAGCATATGTCAGTGCTTCATTTCTTTTTATTGCCATATACTATTCTACTATAGGTATATACCATACTTTATTCGTCAGTTGATGGGTTTTCTCAGTTTTTGGAAATTATGAATAGTGCTGCTGTGAACATTCATGGACAGCTTTTTGTGTGCACATGTTTTCATTTCTTTTGGATACATATATATATTATATTTATATATTTATTTTTAATATCTATTATATAATATACAAATATATATTTTATATAAATATATTTTATATATTAATTATATTTGACATATTTATATAAAAATTATAATTAATAAAAATATATTTGATATATTAACATATAAATATATATTTTATATACATAATACATTTATATTAAATATATATATTAATTATGTGAGGGTGTTAATTTCTCCATATTCTCACCAGGACTTGCTATTGTCTTTCTTTTCTTATTATAGTGTTCTAGTGTTTGTGACCTGGTATCATTATGGTTTTGATTTATATTTCCCTAATGACTAACGATGTCAATTAGCCATTTGTATGTATCTCTTTTTGTGCTTATTGGCCATTTTTATATCTTCTTTGGAGAACCATCAATTCAAATTCCTTGCTTGTTTTTAAATTGGGTTATTTACCTCTTTGTTGTTGGAGTTGTAAGTGTTCTTCATCTATCCTGGAAAATAGTCTCATATCAGACGTGTAATTTGAAAATATTTTCTTCCACTCTGTGGGTTGCATCTTCATATTTTGGTGGTATTGTTTATAGCACAAAATGTTTTAACTTTTGATGTAATCCAATATATATATATATTCTTTTCTTTTGTTGCTTGTGCTTTGGGTGTTGTATCTAAGAAAAAATTGCCTGACCAAGGTCATAAAGAATTATTTCTATGTTTTCTTCTAAGTGTTTTTGAGTTTTAGGTCTTACATTTAGGCCTCTGAAATATTTTGAGCTAATTTTTGAGTATGTTGTTAGATAGAGGTCCAACTTCATTCTTTTTTTTTTTTTTTAAATATTTTATTTATTTATTTGACAGACAGAGATCACAAGTAGGCAGAGAGGCAGGCAGAGAGAGGAGAAAGCAGGGTCCCCGCTGAGCAGAGAGCCTGATTTGGGGCTCTATCCCAGGACCCTGGGATCATGACCTGAGCCAAAGGCAGAGGCTTTAACCCACTGAGCCACCCAGGTGCCCCTTCATTCTTTTTAATGGGGTTATTGATCTGTACAAGTACCATTTGTTAAAAAGACTATTCATTCCCCCATTGAATTGTCTTGGCACCCTTGTAAAAAATCAGTTGGTTCCAAATGCATGGGTTCCATTGATCTATATGTCTATTTTATGCCAGTAGTTTGTAATAGGTTTTAAAATTGAGAAGTGTTTGTTCTTGGGGCACCACCCACCTCCCCTTTGGCAACCCCCAGTATTTACTCTGTATTTAAGAGTCTGTTTTTTGTCTATCTCTTTTGTTTGTTTGTTTCATTTTTTAAATTCCACATGAGTGAAATCTTATGGTATTTGTTTTTCTCTGACTGACTTATTTTACTTGGCATTGTACCCTCTAGGTCCATCTGTATTGTTGCAAGTGGCAAGATTTCATTCTTGTTTATGGCTAAGTAATATTCCCAAGTGTTCATTGATAGATGAATGGATAAATAAGATTTTGGGGAGCATCTGGGTGGCTCAGTTAGATAAGTGTCTGCTTTCAGCTCAGGTCATGAGACTGGGGTCCTGGGATCAAGCCCTGTGTTGGGCTCCCTGTTCAGCAGGAGTCTGCTTCTCCTCTTCCTCTTCCTCTGCCCTTTCCCTCTGCTTGTTTTCTTGCTCTCTTTCTCAAATAAATAAAATCTTTTTAAAAAAGAAATAAAATAGAATTTTAATATCAATGTTGTACCATATAGTCTTTCTGGACTTAGAATATATTATTATTAGTTTTTATTAGTACTTATTATAGTATTATTAGTATTAATTTTTTAGAATTTATGTGTAATCATATCATACATACAAATAGAAATGATTTTACTTCTGACTTTACAATTGGATGACTTTTTGTTTATTTTCTCTTCTTGTTTCCTTTTCTTACCTACTTTTCCTAGTAGAACCTCTAATATAGTAGTAAATAGAAGTGGTAAAAGTGGACATCTTTGAATGATTCCTGATCTTAGGGGAAAAGTATTAAGTCATTAACCATTAAATATGAGTTAACTGTTTTGCATAGATACCCCTTTATAAGGTTAGAAAGTTTCTTTCTATTCCTAATTTGTTGAATATTATTATGAAATGGTGTTACATACTATAAAATTTTTTTAAATATCAGTTGATATGATTGTTATTTTTGTCCTTTATTCTATTAATGGGTATGTTACATTAATAGATTTGCATATGGTAAGCCAATTATGTATTACTTAGGTAAGTCCATTTGGTTATGGTGGATAACCCTTTTTATAAGTTGCTAGATTTGGTTTTATAGTACTTTGTTGAGAATATAAATATGCATTTATAAATGCATACTGGTATTTTTTTCTTCTTGTGATGCCATTGGTGTTAGTATAAAGATAATATAGGCCTCACAGAATGGGCTGGCAAGTATTTCTTCCTCTTCTTTTTGTGGGGGGATGAGTGTGAAATATTGGTATCATTCTTTTATGGATATTTGATAGAATTCATCAGTGAAACCATTGAGGGCTAGACTTTTCTTTGTGGCAAGTTCATAAATTACTGATTTGATCTCTTCATTTATTATAGGTCAACTCAGATTGTCTAATTCTTTTTGAGCCAGATCCAGTAGTTTGGGTCCAAGAATTTATCCGTTTCATATAAGTTTTATCTAATTTGTTGGCATATTGTTGTTCATAGTATTCTCCAATGATATAGTTTATTTCTGTATTGTCAGTTGTGATATCTCCTCTTGATTCCTGAATTTTATAATTTGGCTCCTCTCTCTTCCTCTCTCTCTTTCCCTTTTCTTCTTGATAAGTCTAATGTGAATGTTTGTCAACTTTGTTGATTTCTTCAATGAACTATTTTTGATTTTGTTGGTTTTCTCCATTGTTTCTCTATTCTCTATTTCTCCTCTAGCTTTCATTATTTCCTCCCTTCTGCTTTCTTTGGGTTTCATTTACTCTGAAGAAGGGATGATTCAGATCTGCTATCCCCTCAACTTGACTTCTTTCTTTGAATTTTGGACTGCTTTTTATTTAGATCTTTGGATGCGTTCTATAGAATCAAGATTATACGAAAGAAGTGTGTTAAAATGTGCCTTAGACCCCAGCATTGACAGATAACTACAAATTAAACTTTGTCACAGTGGGAGCTTTGCCACAGTGGGATTTCATTATTCAATACATTCTTGTTTATCTTAAAAAAATAACATTAAGATTAAAGCTGAATGGGATTGCTAACTCCAAAATGTTTGAGAATAGTGAAGGATAAAAAGATATTGTTTTATAGAAATGAGACGCATATAGTACATGATTTCATGGGGCTTTCATTCAATGTATGCTTGTTGAGAGTTTGATAAAATGCCAGGCATTGAGTTGGGTGTTAAAGGAGCTGGAAAGAAAAATAAGTTGAATGTTTTCTGACTCTAAGGGCCTTTAGATTAAGTAGGGAAGAGAAAGGACACATCACAATAATCACAATGACAATGGATATATGTTAAAGAATTTATAAATAATATGCAGAAAGGAAGAAACCTGTATTACCTGGAGATTTCAGGAAGTTTTTACATTGTGAATAGAGCTTAAAGAATGACTAGGAATTGACTGAGGAAGAGGTAGGGCCTTTCAGGCAGAGGCAATAACATCTCCATGGATGCACAATGAACTTTCACCATTTGAAGTACCTTTTAGGAACAAGTTATAGCATCTGTTATGATTTGTTATAATTTGGCTACCTCAAGCAGACGTCATAAGTAGAGGAATCATGCATACAGTTGTGATCAAGAAGTGAGTTCTCAAACTGGAGTTCAATTCCTGATACAGAGATCTCATTGCTCCCTATCCAGATATGCTCTTCATTAAATCTATTCAGTTCCTATCTGATTTGCTCTTTCAATTTAGAGGTCAATTTTTCTCCTTCCTTCCCAGGTTTAATTTTGGTGTTTACTTCCTGTTTGTCTTTCATCTTCTCTCCTCCTGTTGTGGAAATTTCTCAGTTGCATAATAATTATTTGGGGCCTGAGCTCACAGGCCAGTGTACCAACCTTCCATCCTTAGGAGCATCTCCATGGGGAGCAAAATAAAAGATAGTCAATGAAGCTGAGAATGTAGGTGTGTGTGAGTTTGGGAGTAACTGGGGAAAAGACCATAATGGATTTTTTCCATAGAGCTTAAAGTGTTTGTTTTTATGTTTTCAAATTAGTTCTTTAGAGAACCAGGGACTTTAGAAATATTGCCAGGGCTCACTACCGGGTAATGGTGAACTTGGTTGGGTACAATCTCACTGCCCTTTTCTTTATTGCTTCTTGTTCCCTCTCCTTTTCTGAAGTTTTGTGCCTTGAGCCTTGCATAATATTTCAGTTTTATATGTTGAGAGTCCTCATAATATTTGATTTGAAAAAATTAAAAAGACTCCTGCTGGAGAAAGAAAAAGATAAAATCATAATGTTCAGCAATGAAGAACCCTAAGTATTCTTAGGGACACAAATGACTTAATTTGGGTTTTAGAAGGTAACAGTGGTTACAAGGTGGAGGGGGGCCTGGAGACGGAAGAAATAAGTGGTGGTGATGGGTGGTACTGGGGACAGGTTGTTAAAAGAATTCAGGCAAGGAGTGACAAAAACCTGAGAAAGGTTCTGGAAGTTATAATGGGTAATAATGTTGACAGAGTCAAGAGATATTTTGAAGGCATGGTTTTATAACAAGTTGACTAGATTTAAGGCCAGCAATGGAAGACTGTCATTTTTAACCTTGGCTCTCATAAGTGGGGAGTCCAGTGGGTGGATATGTCTTCAGGCACAGCCAGCTCAGAAAATGCCTTTAGGTTCTTATCTTTCTACATCTCTTGAATTTTCTTCATTCTAAGGTGGTTTCCTTCTTGAGAAGGCTCCACATTAGGCAGTGAGATGACACCCAGAATATATGGGTTTGCAAATTCATTATTTCAGTGGAAGAGAATAGCTCTTTTACCACTAGAATCCATGTCAATCCAACTAAGGGAAACCCATTGGCCCTGATTGGATAATGTACCCACCTGGACCAATTACTGAATCAGAGACTTTAATCTTCCCAGTTAACTTTAGATGTTTTTGAAGAGTATGTATACTTTTACACTGCCAGTCACTATACAACAGTGGTAGGGGGTAGTGGTTCTATTTAATCCCTCCCCTTCCCCTCATTTCCACAAAGTCCATGTAAGGGTAGAGAATGATATCAGTAAGTGCCAGTGGAGAGCTCTTGGGCTGGAGAATTCCAAGTTTCAGAGGAAAACTAGAATCTAGGCTCCTTTGGGCATTTCCACATGAGATGTGAGAGCTCGGAGTGTCATGGGGGCATGGAGGGACAGGGCAGAACACCACAGAGTGGAAGGCCTCAGGATTGCCCCTTTACCTCTTGCTGCTATCAGCTTCAAAAACAGGTCCTTCTCTGAACCAACATGAGACAGAGTTTATACTAATGCTTAAATCCTGGGCAGCCACAAACTGACAGGAAGCAGAAGAAATCACAATAGGCAGAAGAGAAG
Source organism: Enhydra lutris kenyoni (assembly GCF_002288905.1). Taxonomy (NCBI): domain Eukaryota; kingdom Metazoa; phylum Chordata; class Mammalia; order Carnivora; family Mustelidae; genus Enhydra; species Enhydra lutris. Next base: position 60,598,159 of record NW_019154096.1, on the reverse strand, counting down.
GAAAGAATTTGTCTATATTTTTCTTCAAAAGGTTTTCTATATTTTAAGGTGTTACAGGTCAGTGACTTTTACAGTGGGCTTTCACTCTTTGAAGCATTTTCCAAAAACGTGTGTGAAGTTGCAGGTGGAAGAACAGTAGTGAGCCCTGAGTGTAGATAACAGGTCACAGAAGAGGGTACAAAATAGATAAATAAATATGTAAACAGCAGATAAAAAAGAAATCATTTTGTGGAATATGTTATAAGATTTTTCAATCTATGTCAGTGTCGGCCTTTTGAGACCATCTAGTTCAATGACTGTAAGTCCTGGCCAGCTGTTGGAATCATCTATAGAACTTGATGAAATACAGATTTCTGAGTTTATTCCAGACTTACTGAGTCATAATCTTTAGAGTTGGGCATTGGATATTTGTAGTATTACAAACACTGCTCAGGAGATTCTGCGGCTCAGATTAAGTTAGAAGCATGGTACTGGTCCAGTGGCTTCCCTTATATGGCAGCCCTGGCTCCCCACAAGCTGTTTCAGCTTACAGATTGAATTGGGTTACAATTACACATTGATCACTGTCTCTCACCCTTGTTTCTCCCATAAGAACTAATTTTGCTGAAAGTCCCCTAAAATATTTTTGCTGTCCCTAGGTGGAGTCTCATACATGCTCATGAACAGGTCTGGCAGATGCCATGTAATGTTCATTGAGCCCTGTTGCCCCAGTAGTCATTACTGTGGCTTCCATGAAGGAATCCAATCGTGCCACATTGCTCAAAGTCTCCTATTCAGCATTAGCTCTGATAGCCTGGATCCTCAGAGCTTTTGGATAGCCTGTGAAACACCGTCTGTGAGCTCTTTCTAACCCACTTTTTCACGAGACCTACAAAAAAAATCTATTGTTCTGATTAGCAGACCAAGACAATTATAAAGGAGAAACTAAGTACCAGAGAGCTTATGGGACCCGGCACAAATAAACTAGGGCATGAGGAACACAGGCATTGAGGGACTTTGGACCACCACTGCCCCATCCACAGCATATTGATTGCTTAGATCCATAAAAAGCTTGCTTTGTTTCCATGTCATTTGTCTTTCTGGGACAGCCTGGTTAAACAATTTAGATACTGTGATAAAAGATGTAAAAGAATCAAATGATAGAATTATCAGAGTAAAAATTATGCATCTTGCAGACAAAAAATATGTTCCTTTCAGATGTGGACGTTCCCAGAGCTATTGCTTATTTTCTCGATGTCAGGGACAATTCAAGTCAGGAAAAAGGAAGTATTAGATTTATTCCAGATATGGATAAGCAGCACAAATGGGCAACAAAAGCAGAGAGGTTAATGGGGAGTTTAATGCCTGAAGGCTTGCTGTTTACTTTCCAGACCAAACCCATGGGTTTGGGACTATGGGTCTATGGCATATAGGTAGTATAGGCGGGTACCCAATTCACTTACCATGTTGTTCAGAGAGCTACCAGACAGCTCATGAGGAATGGATAGGGTACAGCATGAAGTTTTGACCACATTTTAAGTCAAAGAAGCTGGAGTGACATCGTCTGTGTTTTAAAGTTTACTCTGGTTGTTGTAGGGTGAACTGGGAGGCCATAGTACTCATTGCTGTGAAAGTTCTCTGACACCATGAATCTTTAGAATCCAGATGTGTGCATGTGTATATCTGGGTGTTGGGTGTGGGCAGTCTATTTAATGAAAGTGACACTGGAGTCCTCACCCCAGACCTTGGAAAGAACTGGACTCAAGTATATTATATAACTCAAGTTATAATATTAAAAGAATCATTACATGGTGGCTTTGGCTTTTTTGATTAATGCCTCATAAAACAAGGGAACACCACCATTAAAGCCAACAGGTTTCCACTGCTCCATCAGACAGGGTTGGGAAAAGTAGCTGTTTGAGGGGAAGGTCTTACTTAAGTGACCATGGTCAGAAGAGAGGATGGGGGACTGTGTGACATTCTGGATGTCCTCAGCACTCACATGCCTTCCTCCTTTCCTTCAGCAGGCTCTGATTTATAAACATGCCTCCTTTCCCCATGAGGATTACAGACAGCACCCATGACAATACTTTTGGATGCTTTGACTTCTGAAGATCAGCATCAACACTCATATTCATTTCTTTTAATTTACTTTACCCAAAATAGCATCCCCAACAGAACTGCAGTAACCCATGCAGTAACAGGGCCCTTTGAGTGACAGATGGATTTAGGCTACCTTTACAGTAATGCAGCTGAAGCCCCAGCCTCTTCTCCATTCAGTGAAAGACGGAGCCGCACTTGGATTTTTGCCATGTTATTTGCTAGCTCTTGATCTGAGAGATAGCAAGATGTAAAGTAGAAATAGAGGGCTACATCTTCTGGAAGAAGGAAACCCTAGAGGGAAAGCAAGTGATTTAAAAGAGAACAGGCATTGAAAAATCACAAAATCACACTAGGGCTGGAAACTTATGGATTTAGGAGAAAAGAGCAATGAATATGTGAGTGGTTTTATGTTTTGAACTCTTTGAGATGCACATATACTAAATTTCCAGCCTCCTTTCGGTGTCATGAAAATACCAGGGCTTCTTGTCAGAGTGGACAAAAAAAGTGATAAAGAATGTCTTTAGGGAAAAAACAGAGGAAAAAACAGAGAATAAGTGATACTGGGCACATTTTTAAGCACAGAGGGTGAATTTTCCTGTGGAATGTTGATTAGCAGATGGAGAAGACTTGATGTCAGAATCAAGCCACAGGAGCACACAAACTAATAATCCTGATACTAGTGATTGAAGTCTGGAAGGTTGTTTTCTTTTGCCTTTTAAGACACAACATACCCCAGGCCACATGGATATATTCATAAGGGACGTGATTATTGGAAAAGTTTATGGACTGTTGTGTGTGGAAGGAGAGAGCTGGGTTAGCTCACAAGGCTCTTAACTAAAAGTTCTTCCAAGTAATTTTTACAGTTAAGTATTATAGGGCACTGTATTTTACAAATATGATATTTACTCAATATTATAATTAATAAATATAGCCCTCTCCAAATGAAATCAGAGGCAGTTTTATGTAGAGACACTTTTATAGATCTTGTAAGGAGCACCATCATATAGACAGTAAATGTTTACATTTTTATAGAAGTATTGATCGATAGGCTGTCACTATTTTTTCTTTTCACAATCCCTTCTCATTTCTTCATCCCCCCCAAACAGATTTCTCATGTTTTTCCCCTTGATGTTATGATTTTGCTCCTTTGGCCATTTGAAAAGATGGTTTAATTTTTCTTCAGTGTTATCAAACAGATCAATACTCCTAAAGTTTTTTTTGTATGGTGCAGTCATATACTTTCTGTGCACTAAGGAATTTTTATTTTACCTGTTATTTTCTGAATGGGGTTTTATCATGGGGATCACCAAGTAATAGAAATAAGAAGAGATGAGGTAGGAAGGAAATGCAGGTGTCCATGGAGTGTAGGTGTGTGGTGCAGAGGCCCCAAGCATGTCAGGAGGCTGGCTATGGACCACAGGGAGATTCCCTGTGGGACCTCTGTCACACAGCAGGATTCCCTGCGCTTGTTTGGTTTACCTCGAGAACCAAAGGCATTTCTTTGCTTACAGAGTGACAAGAATCAGGGTGAGAAGAGCATGGGCACAGACGTCCATGGATCTGTAACCACTGTTTATAGACCTCATGGTATATGCCAGGTCCTACTAAGCCCTTACAAACCTAATGATATTTACTATTCACCACAATCCTTGGAGGTGGTCCTATTGTCACCTACATCCTACAGATGAAGAAACTGAAGCTTAGAGACATTATATAAGTGCCCCCAAATTTCACATCTCCAGAGCTGCAGGAGCAGGACTGGATGACTAGAAATATCTTAATTCTTATGTTGTATATCTGGGAGATTATTATTATCAAGCTAAGTTCTCAGAGAGCTGGAGCTAACATGTGCCTCTTGCATTTCCAGGATGCAGTCTTTCAGCAGAGAGCATTTCTGTCTTTGAGCATCTCTGCTTCCTGTGGTTATGAGTCCTCATAGTAGGAACAGAGCATCCTCAAGCAGATCCTGGCTTTAGACATGCACGCAACAATGAGAGAGCCAGGGATAAAAAAGAAGTCAGCAGTTCAGAAACAGAAAGGAAGAAAAGGGTTCATAAAGAGAGCTCTATTAAAGTCATCAAAATGTCTCTGGCTTAAGGTTGAAAAACTTACAGCTAGCCAGAATACGAAAATTACAAATGACTGCCAGCAGTCATCGATTTCCTTCTTTTGTCATGTTTATGCCCGGGGATTTAATACTTGATCATTTTTCTTTTAATGGTCTTAAATAAATGGGTGAGCTATTGAGAGCTAAAATATCTGCAGATGTAAAAAAAAAAAATTTTTTTTTAAAGTGAGATAAAATTTAAGGTCTAGAGATTTTTTTCCTCCCTTTTCCATACATGCTACATTATCCAAGTCAATCTAGCAGTGAGAGCACTGATTTATAGTGGAGGACAAGGGATCTTTCAGGACAGTAAATGCAACCCCATGAATCCATCTTGGAAAAAGGAAGGCATGAAGGAGGAGATGGTCCTAGAGGGAAGCCCCTCTCCACAGTGTGTATTTGTAAGTCAGGAACAATTTTGGGGTCAGGTTTATGCAGCACACACTTAATTGAGCTGACAGAGATATCTTCTTTAAAGATGATTGTGTATAAATCTCAGAGTGGTGGGGGAAGGCTCTGTGGATCACAGTTTCTATTCTCTCTTTCTTTTCTGAAATTCTCATCATCAGTCACCTCTAATATGTAGATCACTGAATCTCAATATCCTCCAGGTTATTCTGATGGGTCGGTCTTGGAACTGCATTTGGAGGAAATAAAGTCATTCAATTTTGATCCTCTTCTTCCTCCGTAACCTCAGAGCTACAGTTAGAACTAAATTGGCCTAAGAAAATTCTAGGCTCAACCAAGTGGCTCCTGCATGGTGACTTGCAGAGATGTCACTTCCCTTCACATAGGGAGCACTTCCCTTCACATGAAGAGCAATTTAGGACTCGTACTAAGTCTGTCATTGGAGTTTGGAGACAGAATATGTGGAGGAATTCTCTGCAAACTCAAGAGTATAAGAATAGGTCTTTTTTTGGGGGGGGGGGTCTGAGAACTCAACCAGCCCCAAATAAAGACAAGATCCTCTCTTCCTGTTGGGGCTCAGGAGAAAGGAGATGAGGGAACAGATGTCAGGTGTTTAGAAGCAGACAATAGAAAGGCCATTGCGACACAATATGGGATACTACTGGAGTCTCATTGAAGTCACACAGCTTTGGAGGACCCCAATATTTATTAGGAAATTATAGCTCTTTTGTGTTTCCAGATACATTCCAAATTTGAATGCGTGTTCTCTATATAAACTAAGTATTTTTTCAATAAATTACAGTTACTCACTGGACAAGTTTTACATGTAGGACCAGATACATGAATGAGATGCATTTTCTTATATTAAACATGTTAACGGAGGGCTCAGTCTGTGGCAGGTAGCACATTAGGTAAGTCTGCTGGATAATTGTACTTGTTCATTCAAGGAAATGCTAGGATGTGTGCTCTATTACAGTCACTATTTTACAGATGAGGAAAATGAGAATCAGAGATGTTAGCTATTTGTCCCTGTTCACATAGCTGATATTTAAGAGAGCTGAGACCTGGGATTCTGGCCTTTGTGTTGCCTTCATGGTAAGTTTGAGAGTCTGCAGACTCTCTGACCTCAGATTCTGTACCAGGTGGTCAGCGCTTGCCCTCCTGGGCCTCACTCTCAGAGTCTTAGTAACAGGATGCTCTGGCCAGGACAAGTGTTAGGCTCTCTGATTAATTCATCGAGCTTGAGTCCTCTCATGGGAAACACATGAAGGCCTTACTTAAGGACACCACTCCACATACCCACAGCTGTCTGATTAGTTAAGGTCTGAAAAGTATATTACGTGTTCATTTCCAACCTTAGTATCAAAGGCATTCAGGTTACTTTCCGTATTAGGAATCCTGACTGTAGCTGGAGATGAAAGGAGACATTTTTTATCTTTTGGTTCACTGGAGGTTGATGTGGGGATAGAGGAGGGAGATGGAGAAAAGGGGAGGCTTGTAAGATGCTTAAAGACATACTTATAAACACATTCATACATATACCATTGTTATTTTAAGTTTCTGGCAAGCCCTTTCATCCTCAGGTGAAATAGTTTGGAACTTAGTAAGAGCCAGATGTGTGAACTTGTATAAACTCTGGATTCATTTCCTATCCCCGAAGCCTCTCCCCAGGGTTCTATAAATTGGGTGTGATAATCTTGTACTCCACTATAAGCAACAGCATCCTCCACTGTGATATGATAAGCTTTGCTCGGGGCCTCAGTTAACCTGATACACCAGCACTGCCTATTTAACACCTGTCTGAATCCCCCCCCCCCCCGCCCCATTTATTCATTAACAGTGCTGGCTATGCTTCTTCCAGGTTTAACAATGTGATTGAAAGATGCTCCCACAGGGTTCTTAGAATGAGGTCTGTCTACTACCTGCATAGGCACCATGAGGGGAATTTATTAGAGTGCAGAGTCCTGGGCTTTATCCCTGGGGATTTTGACTCAGTAAGTCTGGGGTAAGGTCCAGGAGTCTCTTTAAAATTAGTGCCCTGGGGATTCTGACTCAAGTATTTTGATACTGCATGTTGAGAGACACGGTGTTTATAGATAAACTCGCCTTGAAAGATGGCCTCTGATCTTTTCATAAATGTTTGTGTTGAACAACAGATACACAAAGAGAAAGTCATTGTGTTATATAAATTGTAAAACTTGTATCCTTAACTATTCTGTTTGGTTTTATCCTTTTTTAAAATTATATTTTACCTTCTAGTTTTCATCTTATGCCTTGTACAGTTTTGCTTCCTGTAGTTGTATGTACTTTGTGTGTTGAGACTGTTTATCTTTTCAAAGCATATTCATGGCCAGTGTTTTAGCTGAGGACACTGAGGCACAAAGACATTAGGTGATGTGTCTAAGTGATATACAGTCAGAGCTATTGATCTCAGTTCTGATTCCAGAGATGATTCTGGCACCCGATTTGAGACATCGTCTGCCTTAATGCTTGATCATATTTGTGTGTGGTGGACAGAGACTTTTAGAAGCCACCTGGAAATTTCTCTTGCTCCCAGAGCATCCTAAAACAGGCCAGCTAGAGGAGGGTGTCACCTCTTAGGTTCCTCAAGGAGGGAACTTATAGTCAGGCAGTCTCTGGAGACATTCTTTTACAAGTGACCCACCAACTGTTCTCTGATATCTCCAGCTAAATCTGATGCAGCTCAGGTTTGGAACAGGTTTCTCTAAGCTCCTTCTAGAACCACTGAATTTTTTGCCATGGATGTAATCAATCTCTCCATCTCCTACATATGCTGGCCTTGATTTCTACCCCTCTGATGGGTAAAAGGTCATACTTGTGGCCAGTAAGAGATAGGACTAGAACCAGGATATACATCTCTCGAGGTATCCTGTGGAGAGCAAAGAACCATGAGAGGAGTCAAAAGACCTCACTTTGCATTCTGCATCTGGCTTTATGAACTCAGACAAGTGGTTTGACCTTTCTGAGCTTTGATTCCTCATCCATGAATTGAGAATAATAATGCATAATTCAGGGGGAAGTTATTCCTACTGAAGGTATCTGTTGTGAAGCAGCATCTGGCCTTGATGATCAGGGTGGATGTTTACAGAATGCTGGTTCCCCCTCACTTTCTTTCCCAATTTGGGGCATGGCACCTCTCCTCAGGTCTAGTCTGATAAAAAAGACCCTTCTCTATAACCACTGTGATGAAATGTCTCTTTAGAGATGGTAACAGCTGTAGAGTAACAACCTGCTGCTGAATCTTTGACATTAGCTGGCAATTCTATTTTAATTTAAGGACATCTGTAATGTCAGTAAGAGGTTTTCTGGAATACCTTTCTGGAATCCAAAGAATAGCATTATCATGTCTAGCCATGGCCTTTGGTGCACTCTCTTACTGCCTCTCCTGGTTCTAGCCTCAGCTCTCAGAAGCCTAGCATCTAGAAGGAGATTTGGGAATGGCACTCGCCCAGGGACGAGTCCAGCCTGGACCTCAGAAACTGGCTTCTTCCTTCAAGAAGGTCCCCTGACAATGCAGGGAACTTCCCAACCCCGTAAATGAAATCCAAGAGGCTTGTTCTCCTGCAAAAAGGGAACTTCTCAGTTGGTTAAGCAGATGATGGTAGTAAGGCCAAATCCATAAGGCTGACTTGGGCTGTGGAATCTTTTCCCGAGAGAATACTTTTCTGCCAAGACCAAAGAGAAGAGGCAAGTATTCTTTTAGTTTTATTTCAGAAAGCCTCTTATGGGCACAAATGGGCTTACAATGAAAATAGTATTGGCTGCTAATGTCTAAGATTAAACTACATCTCTCTTGAAACTCTGAAATATAAGCTATTTGGTCCTGCTTTTAAGATCAGTGTAGACTGCAGTATTTCTGTGGGTATTTGCCTTTTCTGGGACTTTTTGAATCTGAGATGGTTATTAGTAGAAGCACTTTACAGTTAAATCATTTGCTTCCTGTCACTCAAAAATAGGTCTAGAGGAAAATAAAATATCATATTATTTTTCTGTGTTTTGAAACAGAACCAAAAACGATTCGAAGATGAGAAAGGCTAGTTTTGAGATTCAGTTGCAGATAAGAAATGACAGAGGCTGCGGATTGGGTGTGGCTCTTCCCACCCCTGCAGCTCTGAGATCTGCGTTTCCTAACTGTGCGCTCCATTTAGGAAAGGACAATGTATAGCCACAAACAGCCCCGACATGCATCAAAGGGCAGAAATCCCAAGCAAGAGGCTCGTGCTGCTGCATATTCATGAATGCAAATCAGGCTCTAGGACTACAGCTCTTGACTCTGAGATTTTAGATCTGGGAATTATCTGAGCTTCCTGCAAGTTTCTGCAGATTACATTAGCTAAAAGGAAGACGGCAAATAGACAGTGAGCTAAAGTTCCCTCTCTTCATGCCTTTTTGAGAGATGATTTTTTCCCCCCAAAGATTTTTTTAATATTTTTAGAGGTGGGGAGCAGTGAATTCCAAGCAGGCTCCATGCCCGGTGTGGGCATAGGGCTTGATCTCATGACCCTGAGATTATGACCTGAGTTGAAATCAAGAGGCAGGTGCTTAACCAACGGAGCCACCTAGGCTCCTCAGAGAGATGAGTGTTTCTTAGAGAGAAGACCCCACACTGAATCCTTTTGGTCCAGAGAAGTGCGGGGCTTCAGCCTTGGAAGGGAGCTGGGTGTCTCTTGCCACAGACTCTGTGTGAGTCACCAGCATACTTGGATGGTAATAGCTGGAATATGGCCATTTTATTCATTACTGTATCTCCAACTGCCAGCATAGTCGGGCACATATGATGAACTCACAAATATTTACTAAGTAGATGTTTCCCTCATTTTAGCATGTACTGGTTTTCTATCACTTACCATGGACTCATCTTTTAGTATATTAGCTTTGTCCCTGCAAGCATACATAAACTTTTGAAAGGCAGGGACAGATAAAATTATTAATAATGGGAGTTACTATTTACTGGTGCATACTACTGGTAATAGGTTGTGTGGGAGACATATCCCACACACAATCTCGTTCACTCAGCCCCTCGGCTGTATGAAATTAATTATTATTTCCATTTGGCATATTAAGAATCAGGCTCAGAGAGATTAAATAACTTGCCTGTGGTCACATAGCCCATCCATGGCAGAGTGTGAACTCCTAAGTATGAATGTGTGGGTCCAAAGCATAAGGTGCTAACGTCTAAACTACACTGTTGAATCTTCTGTGGCACATGTCATGGTCTGCAGAGAGTTGAGTACATTGTCAATGTCAGACATGAGCTATGCTTGGCAAGGCTGGCTTAGGTAAAGATCTGGCTTGGAGGAGGTTGCTTTACTCCCATTTCCATTTTAAGTATCCACAGAATGATTCTAAGGCTGCATTGGCTTCCCACTGCCAAACTCCAGTCAGGTCTATTCAGCCCAGGAAGTGGCCCATCCCTGGATTTCCCCAGACCTCATCATAAAGATTTACTTGTTTTAGTTAATTTTGTTAGTTAGCATTTTTAAATGTTTCTGATGGTCTAAGAACATGCTGAGCTCTTTTTATAGGGTGTCTCATAATCCTAACAATGATTCTGTGAGTTGGGTTCTACTATTAACTTCATTTCAAAGATGTGGAAATGGAGTCTCAGGAAGGGTAAGCTACAGATAACATGGCTAAGCTCATGGAATGTGACCTATCCCTATTATGATCATCTACTTGTTCTTTGCTCTTAAGCCAATATGGTCGCACCTAGAACTTCCAGTCGTCAGTTTCAAAGATTCCCCTCATCACCACTGAGTCTCTCAATAGTTTTTCATGTTAACTATTTGTTTAGGGCAGACCCTAGGTCTCAGAAAACTCCAATGACAACTTTCTGAAGTAGGTCTGGAAGAAAGGACTTGGTTTCCTGACTTCTAGCCAAGGACTCTCTTTACCACAACAGACCAACCTCTCTAGGTAACATATATTCTCTGAACAGATGCCTTTCACTAACCAAGTGAGTGAAAGGGGAAATGGAAGATACCAGTTGTAAGATCATAATGGGTTCTTTGGGGTAGAGGGACTACCTTTGTATTCCCCAGACTTGCTGCCAGGGCCGCCTGACATCTGGAGCTGGCAACTGACTTCTCTTTAATCCAAGTTATTCCTGGAGTCACATCAGAAGGGGGTTAGGGTATGTAGTGTTGTAGGGACCTGGGCAATTTGGATATAAGAACTCATCTTTCTTATAATGAAGAAGCATTTATGTGAGGTTCAACATTTCCCTTACTTTCATTTCTGGTTCCTTTTTCTGTATACCATGTAAAATTAAATTCAGTTCCTTTTATTAAAAATATATAGTGTAGTATAATTCCTTCTGGTGTATTTTGTTTTTCTCACCATCCTTCCATTTATCTATTCTTCAAGTATGGAGATGTGGAAAAAATGATTTTCACCAAATGATGATACTCCCCCCACCCCCGGTGATATTTTTAGTAATTTTTGTTCTTTTGGTGTACTTTTTTGTATTGTTTACTTTTATATTAATAATTTTAATATATTTTATTTTTAAAATCTTATCTTTTTCTTTTTTTTAAAGGAGGATAAACAGGATAGTTTTTTTTTTTAAGATGTTGTTTATTTATTTGACAGAGATCACAAGTAGGCAGAGAGGCAGGCAGAGAGAGAGAGGAGAAAGCAGGCTCCCTGCTAAACAGAGAGCCAGATGCGGTGCTCGATTCCAGGACCCTGGGATCATGGCCCAAGCTGAAGGCAGAGGCTTTAACCCACTGAGCCACCCAGGCGCCCCCAGTTAGAATAGTTTTTAAACAGAGAAAGCTTACTAGTATGTAGGCCATTTCCTTCTTCTTGTGGGTTCCCAAAGTATGAAGCCCAGTTAGAATCACTCCCCACTCCATCAGTGTGTTTCATACTTAGGATGGCCCTATGTCCTTGTTTGCTCAGAGAAGTCCCAGTTTATGCCTGTTATCTCAGTGTCATTATTGCAAGTGCTTTCTTTTCACCAGTGGATGATAAATAGCATGGGTGTTTTACTTATACCAGAGCATGTGGCCCCAGTGCTGAGGTTGGGGTCTCCTATTCCATTTTTGCAGACACATGAAACCTGGGGCCTGAGACACCTGTGGGGATAAGATGCTGCTGCATGCTGGGCACAAAATAGGGAGAGAAGCTACTTGGAAATGTAGCTGTCTGTGATGCTGAGAAAGAATTCCCAGTGCTTCTTGTGGAGGTTATGTGTGGGTAGAATGGCTAACGACAGTCATTCAGGTGCATTAGGAACCTTTGCTGTAGCCTCCCCCTCTAATTAGGGCTGTAATTGCAGAGCAAGGATGCAGTGGTTCAGCAGCAATGTTCTTGCTTGCGAGCATAGCAACAAGATAGACTCAGCACCTCCCTCTCTTTGTAGCCTTCAACATGCTCACAGCATGGACTCCACCACCCCCAGCAAAAAGCAAAAGCCATCACTGTAGCTCAGAGGCACCAACTCTCCCTGTCCCCCCCCACCCCAACTGTGGCTCCTAGGAGGTGTCTGTTCCACTGGGCTTCACAGCTTTCTTGCTCTTGAATCTTTCAGTGAAGAGAACAAGGTCAGACTCTGGGAGGAGAGACCCTGGGCTCTGAGGAGGATCCTCTAGCCTGTTCTGTCTCCGATCTGTCCAGTAAAGCTGTGACTCTTCAAGGGATCCTCTCTCTCTCTGCCTACCTGCTCTCCTTTTCCTCCAACCCTCCTTTCCTTCCTTTCCTCCTTCCATTTTCCCTCCTTCCCTCAAAGTCACTTAATACTAATATTAATAAACAATTGTCCAGATAATCCCAAGAGTACCTTTCCTTCCCCATCCACTTTAAAGACAAGGAAAACTATCCTAAAAGATGTTCACTGATCCAGAAACCTCACAAGCTGATAGAGCTGGGATGTGACCCACGTCTGTCTGTCCATCTGACCCAGGATTTCACTAAAACATATAACTCTTATGTGCTATATTTTTCATGTGGAAGGGGGCGGCAGACCAAAACTGCATCACCTTGCAGAGTTTGGGGTGAGTGTGGTATGGCAGAGGGGTCACTGTTCTGTTCTCTGGCACACTGGAACTTGGAAACTTTAAGGAAAGAGACATACAAAGGGACCAGGTAATGTCTGGGTTGACCTACTCAAAAACTACTGATGTGGGTTTATTAACCGTTTCTTTCCTGAGTAGATTAGTCAGTATTAAAAGTAAAGTTCAGGGGCAAAAAGTGCAATTTAGCACGTATTTAGCAAAGCAACCTTACAGCTGTAGAGAAAAATGATTCCCCTTTGTCATTAATTTCAGTACTTTTCTTCAAGACCTTAATTTGGACTTAGGGCTTCCCCATTAGCTATATAAATGGGATTAATGACTTGATTCCAGCAGAGAACATAAGGCACTTAAGGAACTGTTTCAGCCTGATGATGCATTATTATTACTAGTAAAAGGTAGAAATATTAGCATTTTTATGGCCCCTTATTTGCAGAGACTATTTTGATGGCTTATTCACATACATATTATAAGCCTAATGGTCATTTGGTGTCTCCCCATTTGTCATGCTTGTATATATTTTCAACATTAAAAATTCTGTAGTACTAGGACAAGTAATATCCACAGAATCCTGCAACTAGCCTGTCCTGTGTGGTTCACAGAATGCTTGCCTCCCCAGCTGAGGATTCTGACCAACTCTCCACCTACCTCTAAAGTCCTCTGCAGGGATGTATGGGTTTAGGGATACTAGAATCAGTCGTCTTCTGCCAGTGGAAAGTTTGAATGATGCCTTTTCTGGCTCCCTAGGGGCCTTCTATGCAGCGGGTTTTCCACTGGACAGGGAGGAGTGGGGCAGTTGCAGTGGTGTTGACCTTTATTTCTAGTTACAAATTTTGAATTACTATTTTTGCTCTATTTCTAGTTTTTTTTTTAATGTACTATAATAGGCTTCGACTTTCTTTTTTGAGGTATTCAATCTTTAATTGACTACGATAGCAGAATTTATATGGGATAAGAGGGGGCTAGATGTTGGTTTGCTGTCATTGATGTTTGCATTGTAATATCTTTGCATTGTAATATCTTCTAAGACCTCTACTTCCTGTTTAACAAGTTGGAGGACCATGATAATAACAATGAGACATTCATCAGGTAGTTAAAAGTCCAACACTTTGCTAAGTATCTTAAATTCACTGTCACATTTGCCACTCACAACAAGGTTATGAAATAGATCCTGTTGTTATTCCCATCATACAGGGGATGGAGCTGAGTTTTACATGACTTGCACCGCCAGCATTTAACCCAGTATTCAACCCAGCTATCTGATTCAGCTTGTAACCAAGCTGCACCTCAAATCTACTGAGTCTCACAGTCTAGACAGAATTCTGCGCTGGATTTTGAATAGAGCTCCTTCTGGGTTCTTTAGGGACTTTCTGTGCACTCAAATTACCTATATGCACAGCATTAAAACCCACAGAATGCCCCCGGGGCTGGATGCTTTTTTTTGGTCACAGTTTTTGCTTTTCCTGTTTCTAATTTTTTTTTTCCTCCTTCCAAAATGATGGTCTGGGCCCCAATTTTTGCCTTCCGACTTGGTTTAGAAATCTGAGTTTTATTCATTTTGCAGGCAATCCCTCACATTACAGTGGGCTTTTGGGTATGGCTTCTTTGCCACTCATTTGTGTTAATGAGTTAACATAGCAGTACTCCCCCCCCCCCCCCCAGCCATTTTCCTTCTTCCTCTCCTTCTTTGTACTGACACCTGGCAATTTCTTATGAGGAGCCATGGGCTGGGCAGCAGGGCTGGGATGAACAGGACCAGCACCCATGTCAGGGTACTTTGCTGGATATCGGGAGTTCCTGCATGCAGGTTTAGAGGAAGCACCATCAAGGATGAAATCCGCAGGTGGCAGTGCTGTGACTGCCAAATCCCAGGGTTAGGAGAAGCGCCCTGGACACTGCTGGGCCCCTAGGACAGCGGGGCTGTGGGCTACATTGTCAGGCCTAAAGCAGGTGGTGAGTAACCGGCGGCTGTACCTTCGCGCAGGCACATCGTCTGGGCCCTCTAGGCCGTCCCCAAGTTCTAGCTGAAGCCCTTGCTGCACACTGTGAACCCGGGGTGGGCCAGGAGGGGCGTGCTCACTGGGCGCGGGGAGAGCCTCCTGCAGGCGGGTGCACCTGTGCTCACCACGTGATTCTCAAGGAGCCGGAAGTGGGGCTGGAATCCGCCGAAGTGTCGTGAGGGTTTCACGATCTTGGTCGGCCTTGGCGGACTTCTGATGCCGGCCCCGGTTGCACGGGAAGCCGAGCACCACCAGGCCCCCGGCCGAGGCTCCGCTGCAGCTCGTTCACGGGGTGTCCTGCCTCAACGTCGTGCCTCCGAGCGAGGCCACCCGCTCGGTGAGCAGCATCTTGCCAGCCGGGGCCCCGGGCCCAGGCTGCCCAGCCGGCTGGCAGCGCAGCAGCAACCAGGAGCGCGGACGGCGCGGGCACGCGGCGGGGGTGCCAGAGAAGAATGCCTCCCCTTTTCCTTCTTATGGAGTAGAAACGCTCTGAGGCTTCGGGAATTCTGCAGAATTTAACAAAGAGTATCTGCGGAATTTCCAGTCTCATGTTTATGCGGCCCTTCCTCTGACCTCTCCTTGCGGCCGCGCCAGCGTCTCTGCAGGCAAGTGGCGCTGAGGTGTTGGTCTTTCCACATCGCACCTCTGTCGGGAGGCGGTGAACTGTCTGTGCCTGGGAGGAGGACCCGTGGTCATCTTCAGGTTCCAGCGGAAAGAGTTAACATGTAATAATGTCTGCTTCCTATATAGTCACAGTGAATCCATACCTCAGTCTTATGAACACCTGCCTAGACCCTCATTTTACTAATGAAGAAATGGGAAGTGACTTGCCCCCCGAGACGCAGCTGGAAATGGGGGAGTGGACTGGAACTCTGCTCTGTCCACTTCTGATGGTCAGCTTGTATGGTGGGCCGGGGGGGAGATACAGGTGTGGTCAGAGAGCGTCCTGGTGATTGTCAGCCAGAGGCCCCAGCCACTCCCTGCACAGAGCTGGTCCTCCCAGAGTTAGCTGGGACTCCTCCCTCATCGCCAGGAGGATATTTTCTTCCCACTTGGGGTGGGGATTTACCTGGGAGCTTGAAGTGGGCGGAGGGTGAGGGATATGCCTGAATCCTGACTGTTGAGGAGGGAGCAGGTTTCCTTCAGTGACCCAGGTCTCCTTTGGAAAGAATGAACCTGTTTCCTTCTCCAATGCTCAGCAGGAGAGGAGTAGGGTCCTACACAAGGAGGAAGGAAGGACCTGTTTATTGAGCACCTACCAGATGCACACTCTGTGCTAGGCTGTTTCAGGTTTCTTTTTTTGAAAAGCTCATTCCTCTTTGCCTTGCTAGGGCTCTGGTGCCTAAACGCTGTTTAGCGGGGAGGAATCCTGAAAACGAACCTGAGAGAACTTGTTTGGCTTGGCTTTTGCATGGTCTTCATCACATAAGGTAAGGCATAGATTGAGGACTTACTGAGTCTGAGAGTTTTGAGACTCTTGAAAGCACGTGACAGGAGCTCGGTACTCTGGGAGCAACAGTATTATTGCCTCTTCTTTGCCTTTTGGGTGTTAATCTTTTTTTTTCCTTTAATGTTTAAATGTTTATTTTCATGTTAAAAATGAAGGATGTTATTCTTTAGTACGCCTGCCCCCAAGGCATTCTGAGGTTTCGCTGTCACCTGGCTCAAGAGATGAGAGACCTTCCACTTCTACCTCCCTCAGAAGGTTAAAAAGAACAGCGTGGTTGCAAGGTTGCCGCAGTGTCCTGGAGTTTTGTGTCACTGTAACATTGTACAGTGTCGCTCTCTTACAGAGGAGAGGGGACTGTCTACATTGTCTCTACCCCTTTCCTATTACAGATACTATTATAACAGCCTTGCTGAGTTCCACAGAAAAATGTTGCCTTGGAAGTCTGTTACTTTTTTTTCCCTCCAAATTTTTATTTAAATTCCAGTCAACGTCAGTATAATATTAGTTTCAGGTGTAGAACTTAGTGATTAATTAGTTACATACAATGCTCAGCAAGTCAGTGTTACTTTTAATGCTCTACAACTCAGAGCTACTATTTGTAGCCTTGAGTTAGATTTATTAGGTTTCCCCCAACATCTAAAATCCACTAAGCCCTGTGAAAGAACATCTGAGGGAACTAGGGATGAACAGATTTTCCTGTTTTCAAAGGGAACTGGTGGAACACTCCAGGAGTGGGGACTTCACCAGTTTTAACTCATCTGCCAGCAAATGTGATGCTCCACAAACATGATATCAGGTGACCTTTTCTGTCTTTAGTGTTGTCTTCATTTGTGTACTCTGTATTATATAGTGAAGTCATCTGCTTCTTGGCTGATAGTTGAGCCTTTGGATAAGGGGATTGGGTTTTATTTTCACTTCAACCTGCTTCTGATGCAGAGTTTAAGGTGAGAAATAATGAGGCATGAGGTTAAAAAAAAGATGTGTAGCCGGTGAGTGCACACTGTTTTCCATGATGACCTTGGAGGTGTACTTGGTTCTACTGACAGTGCTCTGAGTTGCCCTGAGCTTTGTATGAGACTGAAACCTTGGTGACAAGTTTATTTAGCCCCATCTGATCTCCTATTTATGAAACATTTGTATGAAAAATATACACATGTATCTAGTATAACAAAACTACTTAGCGCCTATGGTGCAGGTGTGAGTCACTATTATGCAGATTGCAGACTGCACAAATGCTCCAGGCTGGGGAGAGATTTGGGGCAGAAAGCCAGCTTACACTGCATTTGTCAGGCTGTCCACCTGGAGGAAGCATATATTGTCTCTTTCACACAAGGAACTGTGTGGGCTTGTGGTAGGCCTGTTACAGTGCAGGCCCATGGCATGATGTTTATAAACACTATTACATTTAACCTGCACAAAAGCTGAGCGAGGAGTTTATTATTATCCTCACTTTACAGAGGGAGCAATTGGCTTGTAAAGGTATAATCACGGGCTCTGAATCCTGGTATTGGAGAAGAGGGATGGAAGTTGAAAGATGGGATTCAGATTGTGTTGAATTGGAAATTGGGATATTAGTATGAACTTATATTTTCTGTTTTTTTTTTTTTTTAATAGATACAAGAAATAATTGTAGGCTAAAAACAGTGACATGCAACAATGAATATATTTAACATCTAGGTCTTTGTTTCTGTATATTATTCTCCACTTGTTGAAACCAGATCTTCTTGGGGAAATGGCTATTCTCGGGGTAGGGCAAAGAAAGTACAAGATGAGCCTGAAAGCCCAGAAGATAAGGAAGTACTCGAGGAATAATGGGGACATGGCCAGAGGACATAAAAGGTAGCTTGAAGGGCCTCACTGGTCAAATTAGAGGCTAGTACAGCATGAAAATAAATATTGATAAAATTGATTATTGGCCATTGAATAAAATAAGAAACCATGAGACCATAATGATAGAAACAAACAAACAAATAGAACATCATACAAAGTTCTTCCTTACTGGAACAAAACAGCAGTTGACCCAAGTTCACATAGTTGAGATTCAAACCATGGTCCTTGCAATTGCAGATCTTTTATTAATTCCCCATGAATCATGGGGACTCTCTACGGCAACACAAAGATGCGTTGAAAGGGAAAAGTGAGATGTTTTCACTTAGTGGGATTGGATTCAAGGTGGGCTTCACCATGGCTAAAACCAGCCAGTTGCTGACATTTTGCATATATTTTTTCAGGGTCGTTTTCAAAGGATCAGCTAGTGTGAAAAGATCTTCAGAAAAGAAAGTATTCAGTTGGTTCTCTGCTTTTGCTTTTAGAAGCAATGCAGGGTTTGTTTTGTTTTTGTTTTTGTTTTTACTGTGGTTGTGGCAACAAAAACAGAAAAAGCTCAAATAAAATCATTGGAGGGAGATCTTAGGCAAAGCTAAGGCTAAGATTCCAGAAAATGCCAGATACCAGGCCCCAGGAAGATCAAGAAGCAAATCTCCCAAAAGATGTTTCTATGATGTGGTGGCTATGTCATCTTCCTTTTTGTGGCTGCCCTGAGTCTCTTTGCTCCATTTTGTGTCACCTGATCAGCTTTGTCTGAGATTCCACCGTTTCTAAGAGTGTTGTGCCCATGGGCCAGTAATGTACTTTCAGGACTTTTAAATGTACCACCTGGAATTTCCCTTTTTGTTTCTTGGTTAAAACCCATGCAAGGAGTCTTATTAACTTTGTTCCTTTTTTAAAGTCCGATAGTGCTCAGTCCACTGATGTCCCACTGCTACTGAGGTACCTATTCATGGTCCAGTCAGCTGAAACTGGTTGGAGAGGGGGAGGGATTGAAGGGGATTACAAGTTAAATCACATACTCTGTAGGGATTGTGGATAGGGTGTTTCCATACTGGGAACACATGGGCCCCTGTGGACTCAAAACACAGCAAGAGTTGCTGTAACCATTATCCCATTGCAGTGATAAACTTTGACAAAATACTTCTTATACTGAGGAGGGAGACATAGAGTACCTGCTATGGTTTTGAAAAAATGGAAGAGAACATTCGTTTGACAACTTGCATCCTCTGATTATACTTGACTACTACTCTTTTAAGAATTTTAGGCTGGGGGTGCCTGGGTGGCTCCATTGGTAAGCATCCTGCTCTTGATTTTGGTTCAGATCATGATCTGAGAGTCATGATCTCAGGGTCATGAGACTGTGCATCAGGCTCCGTGCTTGGCATGGAGCCTGCTTAAGATTCTCTCTCTCTCTCTCTGCTCCTTCCCTCTTCAAAAAAATTTTTTTAGGCCTACCTTTGAGAATGATCAGGGAACCTGGACAGAAATGAGCCCCCATACCCATGAGTCAGCTTTGAAATTACTCCGGGACCTGGTGCCCACTTCCTAGTTCAGACAGACCTGGTTTCTCATCTATCCTTTTTGGCTGAAGATCCAGCACTAAACTTGTTTGGGTTGCAATCAAATCTCAGATGCTTTTCTTGGCCAGGGAATCCCTTAAGTTGCTAATTTCTGTACATATCCTTGAGTGCCACCTGATTGTACCCAGTCTTGATATTTTTTTTTCCTATATGTAACTTTAATAGCTAACACTTATTGAAGATGTATTATATGACAGGCATCATGCTAAGCTTCCTTTGTGTGTTAACTTTTACATTAACTCCCACGCATGGGGCCTTATCCCTATTTTACAGATGATGAAATAAAGTTTAAGAAAATAAAATAACTTGCCAAACCTAGCAGAACTATTAATGTCCAAGGTAGAATTCAATCCTTTTGTGTCTAAATATATGAGCCTATAAATTTCTGCCTTGCAGTATTCTTGTCAGCAGCAAAGACCCAGCACTTTCTGCATACAGAGGCTGTTTGTCCAATTGTGATGTATGTCTAAGATGGGTCTCCTCAACTAAGCTATCTCAGGAAATTCGTCTCTTGAGTTTTTCAGACTCCAGCCCAGCTCTCAAATGTTGTTCTCTTCCTTGACCCTCACTGTATTCCAGTTCTCAGCTACATTACATGGTGTTTTGTTATTTTTTGTTTTTTTTTTCCCCCCATTGCTCCTGGTTGGTTTCCAAGGAAAAGAAGTTTCAGTGTTTTGCTTCTGAACTCTAATATCTAGATCCCTAATTTTTACTAATGATAATGGGTAAAGCCATATGCCTGACATATTCAGAATTTTGAGGCAACCGGCCCTTTTAGAGGAGGGAAATGTAACTATATGGGCTTGTCTTTCTGGCAGTCAGTTTGCTTGAGAAAATTTGATAAGAATAAAAAATATAATTGACTTGGTTGAGATCTCTACATTCCTACATTCACACCTCCTGTCCCCCTGGCCAAAACAGCACTAGATAGTGAGGAAAAAAATGGCATCTTCCATTTGTCAATTATGAAAGCTGCTGTATTAGTAAAATTTTTTTTAAAGATTTTATTTATTTATTTGACAGACAGAGATTACAAGTAGTCGGAGAGGCAGGCAGAGAGAGAGGAGGAAGCAGGTTCCCCACTGAGCAGAGAGCCCGATGTGGGGCTCGATCCCAGGACCCTGAGACCGTGACCTGAGCCGAAGGCAGAGGGTTTAACCCACTGAGCCACCCAAGTACCCCATGTATTAGTAAAATTTTTAAACTAAAATTGTTATAAATAAAGTCTTTGTGCAGGAGGTCCAGGTAACGCCTATCTTTCAGGCAGCACCTCATGATCCTTCTCTGCTTTAGTTTCTCTTTGGCTCTGAGATTAAATGCAGTCATCTAAGTCTAGACAGGATTTCTAGGGGTGCTACCCCCTCCGTGAGTCAGGCTGAGCACAGGTGATTGTGATTGCATTTCATGGAAGCCTGGGTGAGTAAGGGTGAGTCTGACCATAGAACTCAGAAAGCCTGACTCAGCATAACCTTGCTGAGTTCTGCTAGGAGATGGACCATTTCCCCCGCAACATAGTTTTTTATAAACGATAAAATTAAAGAATACCTCTATAGTTTACCACTCTAATTTAATAAGGTAACTTGGTGCCTGAACTGGCTAATGATGTCAAGGCCTTGCATTTGGGGCAAGCGAATTTCCTCTGAGGATGAAAGGTCACTCTTAAAATGAGACGAAAGTCCTTCCCTAACTGTTTCATCCAAAACATGGTAACACAATTAAAGCATTCAGATGATGAGATTTTAAATACTAAACTGCCAAGGAAAGATTTCCATTGAAGCCCCTGCAGAAAGAAGCATAGGAAGCTCTCCAAGCTTGTGGCTTCTTGTTGGGAACCACATCCTTCCATCTCTTCAGACGGAATGTCTTCCCTGAATAGGGAAGGGCAAAGTTTGTCTCCCTGTAGCTCACAAACTTGGGGAGAGGCAAAATATTATTTAAGAAACTTGGGATAAAAGCTGGGGTTCGTAAGACTTCATATGTCATTTGTGATGTGATGGAGGTTTCTTGTTGGCCAGTTCTCCTTGCAAAGACAATTTTGGGAATCACTTAAATGGCTTTTAGTTCACTGAGAAACCGTTAATTCTTAAGTATCTGGTGTATTCAGTATCTTCCTTAGATTTATCTTTGGATCAAATCAAAAGGTTTCTTCTATAAATATATTATTACTCTTGGAACTAGTATGCAACTAGAATCTTAATTTAGTGATTGATAGTAATAATAATGGTAACAGCAAATAATACTAAGGTTTTATGTATCAATGTTCATTATTTTGTTAGTTCTCCATATTCAAACCTCTAAGGTGGTATAATGTCTTAATAGTGTGGTTTATAGACTTGCTGTAATAGGTTCTACATATTGGGGTTGGGAGGTGGTACACTCATGTATTAAGTACAGATCATAAGTCTCCCTCAGAATCTGCTGAGGTACAATATCCATGTCTGGCTTTTCTCTACCTTTTAACTGACGCCCCCACCAAGAGAAGTAGAATAATATGTCTGCTTGGTAAATTTGTAAGGAATCATCTGGGAATGCTTGGTTTAGCTCTATTATCTGTTTTCAAGAGTGCTAACTGCTTTCAGAAAGGGGGGTCTTTAATTGGCCAATGAGGGGAGGTGACTACCCTTGCCCCATTCACTCTGGTTAGAGAAACAACTGTATTTTGAACTGGACTCTTCTGTTTTTGTTTTTATTTTCTTTTTCAATGATGAGGTACAAAATGGTTAACTCTATTTCCTATTAACTCTCCCCCTTTCTGCCATTCTCTATAAAATCTTCCTGTCTCCTGGGCGCCTGGGTGGCTCAGTGGGTTAAGCTGCTGCCTTCGGCTCAGGTCATGATCTCGGGGTCCTGGGATCGAGTCCCGCATCGGGCTCTCTGCTCAGCAGGGAGCCTGCTTCCCTCTCTCTCTCTCTCTGCTTGCCTCTCTGTCTACTGTGATCTCTCTCTGTCAAATAAATAAATAAAAATTAAAAAAAAATCTTCCTGTCTCCTGAAGGTTATTATTCTACAGATATAAATATATATGTTAAAAATTGGGAATGCCTACTTCTGCTACTAAACCTTGCTTCCACACAAATGTCAATTCACTCTTTTCAAACAAGGGTGTCGTTATGTATACTACTCTCCAGGAGACTCACTGAAGCTTTCCTACCAACTACTCTTTTTGTTTTCCCTTCATTTCGTTGGCCAGTCATTGATTGTTCCTTTTATTCAGCTTACCAAGACCTGTTATTTGCAACGTGATCATAAGGTAATTTCATTCTGCTCTAAATAAGTAGTTGTTTACCATTTTTATACTCTTAGTTGTAAGCTTAAGGAAGGGACAAAGTATTAGCTTTATTTCTTCCAACTCTAGATTCCATCACAATGCTAAGCACATTAAGTGTGCTAGGTAAATGTACACATTAAACTGAATTGCATTGAAATTATTTTTTATTATGTAGGTAATATATGCCATTGTAAAAAAATGGGGCAATCTTGGAAATATAAGAAATAAATGAAAATAATTTGTAATACATCTACCAAAAGTTACTAGTTCTAGTCTTTTTTCAAAAATAGCTTTAGTAAGGCATAACTTACATGCCATAAAAAGAGTACTTGTAGAGTTAAAATGAATTCTAAGTTTATATGATTTCTTAGCAATCACTGCAATTCAGTTTTAAGATGCATCATTCAAAAAGTTCCCTTGTACTTATTTAAATCATATAGTAATAAATACACTTAAGATATATAGCTGGTTATAAAAAAGATACATAACTGGCTATCAAATTCTGTGTAGAATTTTATACTTAAAAAATTCCTAATATAAATATTTCCCCCTGGAATCAGGAACATAAAATGTAAACATTTGAATCTCTGCTTTATAATCTACTAATGATGTATCCCAAATTACCATACTGATTCTAATTTTACTCCAATGTAAACTATAACAGAGTAAACATACTTCTGTGTAATTTCCTGAAGTAAAAAAAAATATTGATTACCACAGGTACGATTACTAGATTTTGACATATCACATACTATGTTTTTCAGACATTTACAACTTTCTTCCCCCCAAGAGCATATATAAGTTTTAATTATCACCTTTATGTATAGTCTTTGTAATTGTGTAAAACTATATAAACCTTTGCAAATTTGGAGGCTGATTCCAGAGAATGTGGCTGCGTGTTGCCTTGGGGTTCATATGCACAATTTTGAGCAGTTTGCATGCTCCTGCTTGTGAGAATGTGCTTGGGACCGAGTTCAGGCCATGCTGAACCAGCCAAGCCGACCACGGGGCTGCATCCACCCAACACTCGCCTTTTCTACGCCATGCAAGGGCACACCCCACTGCCCAAACTGTGTGCTCATCTGGTGAGGGCACTTTTGTCTAATTAGTCCAAAGGCTTCGTGAAGGCCATCTGGGACCTTGATGGGCGTCTTCAGAATGATTATCATCTGAGTCTTTGTTTGCTCTTCAGATGCTGCTTTCTGGGAGCAGCAAAGCTCAGCTGTGGAGATTAGCCTGTAAGAGGGTCAGGTGAACAGAGCTGTCTAGGGAGCTTGGAAAAAGTCCTCCACGATTGAGCTGTCTGGGGTTATCGGTCACTGCAGTTCACTCAGGTCCTTCCCTCCTGCCCCCATATCTACCACCACCTTCGTGCTGACTGGCCTCACGCTGTATTCTTCTGTCTGTCCAAATACTCTTCATCCTTTAAGATGTGGTACACCATCCTCTTACGATGTGGAGCCTTCCTTTGTCACCCGAATTCTTAGCTATGCTTGGTATGTTATTATCCCAATTAATGATCCTGCTTTTCCCTTCCTTAACTGTACATTATTTTTTGTCATTATACCATATGGAAGTTAAGTGCACACGCTCTGAAGCTGGCTGGGTTTGCAATCTGGCTCCACGACTTCGCCAACAGGGAGGTCTTGTGATGTTTCTGAATCACTTTGGGCCTCAGTTTTCTTATGTGTAAAATAGAAATAATAATAATAATAATAATAATAATGCCTACCTCTTTGGGTTTTTAGGAAGTTCAACAAGTTGATGATACTGTTTTTAGAAAAGTACTTTTCCAAAAAGTACCTCGTGAATGGTTATTTTTATCTTTTATGTGAATTACTCCATTTTGCCAAATGTGTTGTAAATTGTTTGAGAGCAGCAACTATATCTTACATTTCTTTGTATTCTAAATAACTATTGTTTCCACTTTCCACACAAGGAATAGTTAGTTCAGAGAGGCTGAAACTCACTAGGTGTGGACCTGACATTAGGATGGGAGGCCTACTGGTTGTCAGATCTGTGTTTCTTCAACTTTTACCATTTTGTTTGACATCAATATTATTTTTTTCATAATGCAATAATAATATAATATTGCAATAATGCAATAATGCTAATTAATAGTCATAACATAGATGTCTTCAAAGTCCATTATGCCCAGTATTTTTTAATTTGTACAAATAAGCTTTCTGTTTATGCTTTAGATAAAAGAGAGGTCATATATCTCATATCATGACCTAGATATTTTTCTTCCTTTTTTTCCCCCAGGCATTCTCTTCCATCCCATGAAATACATTTCAGTACCATGTTTTCTTAACTTTAAATATGATTCAACAGGGAGTATTCAATAAAAACAATTCTAACTGGCTACAAACATAAACATAACCTCATTTCACACATATTGTTAGAAGAGTTAATTGGACCTGCAGAGCCATAAGCTAAATACAGTAGTTTATGCACATAGTGAATCTAATTTCCCCTAAAAACATCTCTCTGCAGGGGTGGTTGAAGGTGCTAGGAAGGAGAGAAAATTTGGGGTGGAACTTCAAAAAATCAGTTTGCTGTCAATTATCTGCTTTTACTAGACAGACTTAGAAAAAATAATTATCTGACAAAAATGTATTTGTGTACACATAATTCCTTTCATATGGAAAGAGTAAAATAAACAAGGAAATAATACATTTTACACTGTAGTTGAGCTCAGCCAAAATCAATAGGGATGGACTTCCCCCTTTTCCTACCTATTCCCTTAAAATCCTTCATAAATACACGGTCTTTAACAGTTTGGTATTAGGAGACTTTCAGGGAAGATGGCAGAGTAGGAAAGTCCTAAACTCACCTACTTCCACAAATACAACTAGATAACCTGAAGACTGGCAGAACAGACTCTCCACAGCTGAGTGTAGGGAAGAAGACATATAGAAGAAGGTAGGAAGGGCAGAGACACAGTTGGGACCTAAGTGGGCCTGCTGGACTCTTAAGGGGAGGGAGGGACGTGGCAGCTATGGAGAGGGCTGAGAAACAAACATTCACACCAAGTTTCCCAGGCAGGGAATTTGCACGGGGAAGATGAATCCCCATAACATTTGGCTTTGAGCCAGAGGGGCCTGATTTCATGAGTTCTTACTGCCTCTGGGGCTTAAGACCTAGCACTTGAAAAGTCACCAGGAGATATGGAGGTTGATAGGAAACAGTCCTCACCCTTAATGATGCAGTGTGACAAATAGCCCTTTGAAAGTACAGCATAGAATCAGCAGTCTGAAAAATGCTGGGGTATATGGGAATAAAACCCATTTAGTAATCTCAGAGTGTGCTGGAGGGGCAGGGATCTTTAGGAGGACTTCTCAAGGAACAAAGGAGTTGGCAGGGGTCATTGACCTTCCCTGCCCTCCCTGCTAACAGCCTGCCCATCCTCCTGTTCTCCTGCAGACATGACCCTTTCAGCCAGACCTCAGCTCCGAGGGGAACTGGAGGTTCCCTCCTATAGTGGGCAAAGCCTGATCTTGTTGGCAGTGGGTACCCTGACCCTACACTCTTCTGTAGACTTGCCACTTCCAGCCCTGCTGCAGGAGTTTTCTAAGAAGACAGAGGAATATGTCTCAAATGAAAGAGCAGGACAAAATCACAGCAAGGGAGCCAAAATAAATGGATAGGGATAATATGTCTGATAGAGAATTTAAAGTAATGGCCATAAAGATACTCACTGGACTTGAGAAAAGAGTGGAAAGTGAAATGGAAGCTGGGGTACCAATACTTATATTGGACAAAGTAGACTTTAAAGCAGATTGTAGTGAGACAAAGGAGGACACTATGTAATCATAAATGAAGCAATGCACAAGAAGATATAACAATTATAAATATTTATGCATACAATGTAGGAGACATAAAGCAGTTAATATAACAAACAAAGGAGGTAATCAATGTGATACAATAATAGTAGGGGACATTAACATGTCACTTACACCAATGGATAGATCATTGTAACAGAAAATCAGTAAGTAAACAGTGGCGTTGAATGACACATTGGACTAGACAGATCTAACAGATATATTCAGAACATTCTATCCCAAAACAGCAGAATACACATTCTTTTCAAGAGCACACAGAACATTTTCCAGAATAGATCACATATTAGCCCTCAAAACATGTCTCAATAAGTTCAAAGAGATCAAAATCATACTGTGCATCTTTTCCCATCACAATTTTAGGAAACTAGAAGTCAACTATAAACAAAAAATCTGGAAAGAACACAAAGACATGTGGGTTAAACAATGTGCTACTAAACAATGAATAGGTCAACCAAGAAATCAGAGAGGAAATAAAAAAGAACACATGGAGACAAATGAAAATGAAAACACAACAGTCCAAAATGTTTGAGATGTAGCATAAGCTGTTAAAAGAGGGATGTTTATAGCAATACAGGCTTACCTCAAGAAGTAAGAAAAACCTCAGATAAATAACTAAATTTATACATAAAGGAGCTAGAGAAAGAACAAACAAAACCCAAACCAGAAGGAAGGAAATAATAAAGATCAGAACAGAAATAAACAATACAGAAACTAAAAAAAGCCAATAGAACAGATCAATGAAACCAGGAGGTGGTCTTTGAGAAGATCATCAAAATTGATAAACCTTTAGCCAAACTCATAAAAAAGAGAAAGCTAGAGAGAGAACTCAAAATCAGAAGTGAAAGAAGAAATACAAAGGTTATAAGGAAATATTATGAAAAATTACATGCCAACAAACTGGACAACCTAGAAAAAAATGGATACATTTCTAGAAACCTATAACCTTCCAAATCTGAATCGAGAAGAAGTAGAAAATTTGAACAGACTAATTGATTACCAACAATGAAATTGAATCAGTAATTAAAAAAAAGAAAGACCAGGACTAGACAGTTTCACAGGTGAATTCTACCAAACATTTGAAAAGAGTTAATATCTATTATTATCATACTACTCTAGAGAATAGAAGAGGAAGGAAAACTTCCAAATTTATTCTATGAGGCCAGGATTAGCCTGATACCAAAATCAGATAAAGTTATATGCAGCTAATGAATCATTGAACATTATATCAAAAACTAATGATGTATTATATTTTGGCTAATTGAATTTAAATTAAAAAAAGAAAGGTACTATAAAAAGCCAGAACTCTGATGAACATAGATGCAAAAATTCTCAACCATGTATTCGTAAACAGAATCCAACAATACGTTAAAAAAATCATTCACCACAATCAAGTGGGATTTATTCCTAGGATACAAGGGGCATTCAGTATTCACAAATCAATCAATGTGATACATCACATCAATGAGAGAAGGGATAAAAACCATATGATAATTTCAATAGAAGTAGGAAAAGCACTTGACAAAGTACAACAATCCATTCATAATAAAAACCCTCAACAAAGTAGGTTTAGAGGGAACACACTCAACATAATAAAGTCCTTACATGAAAAACCTACAGCTAACATTATACTCAATGGTGAAAGCTGAGAACTTTTCCATTAAGATCAGGAATAAGAAAAGTCCACTTTTACCACCTTTATTCAACATAGTACTGGAAGTCCTAGCCACAACAGTCAGACAAGAGAAGAAATAAAAGGAATCTAAATTGGTAAGGAAGGAGTAGAACTCTATTTGTAGGTGACTCCATGATACTATATATAGAAAACACTAAGGATTCCACAAAAGAAAGAAAACCTAGTAGAACTGAAAAATGAACTCAGGGGCACCCGGGTGGCTCAGTGGGTTAGCCTTTGCCTTCAGCTCAGGTCATGATCTCAGGGTCTTGGGATCGAGCCCATTGGGACCTCTGCTGGGCAGGGAGCCTGTTTCTCCCTTCCCCTCTGCCTGCCTCTCCCTACTTGTGATCTCTCTCTCTCTGTCAAATAAATAAATAAAATCTTAAAAAAAAAAATGAATTCAGTAAGGTCACAGGATACAAAATCAGTATAAGGAAGTATGTTGCATTTCTCTACACTAATAATGAAGTAGCAGAAAGAGAAATTAGGAAAAACAATCCCATTTACAATTACATGGAAGATAATAAAATACTTAGTAATAAACCTAACCAAGGAGGTGAAAGATCCATACTCTGAAAACCATAAAACACTGATAAAAGAAACTGAAGATGACACAAACAAATGGAAAGGTATTTCATGCTTATAGATTGGAAGAAAAAAATACTGTTAAAATGTCCATGCTACCCAAAGCAAGCTACAGATTTAATATAATTTCTATCAAAATACCAACAGCATTTTTCACAGAACTAGAACGAATAATCCTAAAATTTGTATGGAATCACATAAGATCCTAAAGCAATGTTGGAAAAAGAAGAAAAAAGCTGAGGTATCACAATCCTAGATTTCAAGATGTTCTACAAAGGTGTTGCAATCAAAACAGTATGGTATTGACACCAAAACAGAGATATGTATCCATAGAACAGAAAAGAGAGTCCAGAAATAAACCCACAATCATATGGTCAGTTAATCTTCAATAAAGGAAGCAAGAATATGCAATGGGAAAATGACAGTCTCTTTGACAATGGTGTTGGGAAAACTGGACAGTTTTGTGCAAAAGAATTAAACTGGACCACTTTCTTATGCCATACACAAAACTAACCAAGATTCTAAAATGGAGTAAGAGCCAAAATGAGAGGCCTGAAGCCACAAAAGTCTTAGAAGAGAGCATGGACGGTAATATCTCTGACATTGGCCATAACAATATTTTTCTAGCTATGTTTCCTGAGGCAAGGGAGACAAAAGAAAAAAACTATTGAGACTACATCAAAATTAAAAGCTTCTACACAGCAGAGGAAATAGTCAACAAAACTAAAATACATCATACTGAATAGAAGGTATTTGTAATTGATATATTTGATAAAGGCTTAGTATCCCAAATATATAAGGAACTTATGCAACTCAATACCACCCCCCCACCACAAATAATTTAATTAAAATGAGCAGAAGGCATGAGCAGACGTTTCTCCAAAGAAGATGGACAGGTGGCCAATAGACCGATGAAAAGATAGTCAATGTCACTCATTGTCAGGGAAATGCAAATCAAAGCCACAGTGAGATATCACCTCACACCTGTGAGAATGGCTAAAATGAAAACCTCAAGAAACAACAAATGTTGGTGAAGATGTGGAGAAAAATGAGCTGTTATGCACTGTTGATGGGAATGTAAACTGTTGTAGCCACTACTGAAGACCGTATGGAGGTTTGCACTCATCTAGTAATCACACTACTGGTTATTTACCCGGAGAATATGAGAACACTAATTCAAGGGATGCACGCACCCCTACATTTATAGCAGCGTGATATACAGTAGCCATATTGTAGAAGCAGTCTAAGTGTCTATCGATAGATGAATGTTTAAAGATGTGTGTGTGTGTGTGTGTGTAAGTGGAATATTACTCAGCCATAAAAAGAGTGAAATCTTTGCAATGACATCTAGAGAGTAGAATGCTAAGTGAACTAGAGAAAGACAAATACCCTATGATTTCACTCAGTGTGGAACTTAAGAAACAAGACAAAGAAAAAAAGAAATGAGCCAAGAAACAGAATCTTAACTATAGAGAACAAAATGATGGTTCCAGAGGGGAGATGGGTGGGGGAATGGGTAAAATTGGTGAAGGGAAGTAAGAGTATACTTAATATGATGCACACTAAGTAATATATAGAATTGTTGAATCTCAATATTGTATACCTTACAAGGGTGTGGGGATAGGTTAAATAGGTGATGGAAATTAAGGAGTGCACTTACATGTTGAGCACTGGGTGTTGTATGGAAGTGTGAAGTCACTATATTGTACAAATGAAAACTATATTACACTGTATGGTAACGAGTAAAAGTAAAACATTAAACACAATATTGTACACCCTAGTCTAATATATACTGTATGTTAGCTATATTGGAATTACATAAAATAAAAGGGTTTGGGGAATTTAGAACTGAGAAATGTTTTTCTTTCTTTTTTTTCTTTTCTCCTTTGTTATGTTTGCTGTAGAAGCATGCATGTCATTTAAGAAAAAACAAAATAAAAGTAAAATTACATTTATTCAGCCTGTTTGACTTAGAATTTGTTCAGATTGCATCTATCTATAGCAACTTAGGAAAACTTTTAAGTCTCATTTTTTCTTTTATCTTGTGAAAGGGGGGAAAGGCTATATAAAAGTTACATGATAATGTGTTACTAAATTCCAAAGTGCTGCACAAATGTGAGAAATGTGGGGAATTATATTTAAGACACAATAATTTAAACAAATATGAAAGGGATAATTTGCCTTACTTTTCTTTCTTTTCCCCCCAGAAAAGCCTATTTCATCCAGTCTGGGAGCATTGTTTACAACCTAACAATACATATGCTAATATAAAATTTTCATAAT
The DNA here is from genome assembly GCF_002288905.1 of Enhydra lutris kenyoni. Lineage (NCBI taxonomy): Eukaryota > Metazoa > Chordata > Mammalia > Carnivora > Mustelidae > Enhydra > Enhydra lutris. The sequence goes on along the minus strand of NW_019154096.1, from coordinate 60,567,010 downwards.
GAGTTCACTAAACAAGATGCTCTCTGTGGAATACTTCCCTTTACCATTTAATCAGATTTTAGTTTTTCTGCCTTTTAAATATGCTTCATAATTTTTCCTTTCCACAAAATCAAAATGATGGCCATTCAGTAAAGGCAAATTCATGAGCCTTTGCTTATTGCTTTCTACACAGTTGGGAAATCTCAGATTTGCAAATCTGGGTTGAATTACAAGCTTCCATTGCTTTGTAGAGAGAATGTTCCTTTCTGTAAATCTTCTGAATTTCCCTTTTCTTTGGAATTTTTTAAAACAGGGTAAAACAAAGATGGAGGTAAATGTGTCCTTACTCCTTGCTCATTATTGGTATGATTTTTTTTTTTTTATTGGGCACCAGGGGCTGTCACATATTTTACAAATATCTGAGATCTGTACATATTTTTGGTGGCTTGAGATTTTTTCTTAGCACAGTATTCAGTGCACATCTTAGGAAAAAAATCAGTAACCATCACTCCATTGATCTGCTTGCTGTAGTGCTATTGGTGCGCTTTGTGTAAATAATGCTAAATTCCATCTTCCCAGCGTCTGTATCTAAACATGATTACTAAGGTTGCATCCACCCCAACACTGTGCTGTAAGTTGCATGGGACAGAATAAAGGTCATCTTTAATTATTAGCTTTGTGAACCATAATTGTGATAAAAGTATTTAAGGGCTTAAAATCCAGAAGAGGAGGTGAGCTGCATGTAGGTAATAATTCATGAATAAGAGCAGGATCTGATTAAGAGATATGACATATGGGACGCCTGGGTGGCTCAGTTGGTTAAGCAGCTGCCTTCGGCTCAGGTCATGATCCCAGCGTCCTGGGATCGAGTCCCGCATCGGGCTCCTTGCTCAGCAGGGAGCCTGCTTCTCCCTCTGCCTCTGCCTGCCATTCTGTCTGCCTGCACTCACTCTCTCTCCCTCTCTCTCTGCTGAAAAAAAAAAAAAAAAAAAAAAAGAGATATGACATATGGATCAAGATACCAGTAGGGGCTAGAAATAGATAGCTGAAGTATATGATACTTGGGGAAGGCTTCTGGAGTGAGTAGGAATTAAGTAGGGTTAAATGTAGGAAGAGAGTCGTTCAATTGGATTTGAGATATAGGCTTATGGGGACAAAATTGTTGATCTTTTTTAGTGTTTATGACAATTTTTTTTTTTCTTTTTGGACTTTGCTTTTTCAAGAGGCACATTCAATTCAATGTAAGTGATATGGGGCCTTCCCTTAATTATATATAATTTTAGTAGGCACTTGTATCTGTCAGTTTACTTTCTTTAGGGAAAAGATATTTCTTTTCTTCCAGAAGGCTTTCTTTCTAAACAATTCCAACTGGTCATTTCATATATATGCCTTCTAAATAGCTACCCCCGCCATAAGATCCTACCATTTTGGTCATGTTTGATTGGTTGGAGGGTGAGTACTGTAGCTATCCAGTCCTGCCTGGACCAGAAGTCTCTTGCCCAGGAAATTGATCTTGGAAATAGAGAGAACACTAGGTCAGTCTTCTTCCTCTGGTGCTGGAGCTGTGAGGTATAAATCTGGGAAGCTCTCAGCAGTCATGATTGGTCATGTGGAGCAGGGTGCTCTGCAGTGAGAGAGAGGAATCAGGCTGACACGTAGAAATAAGCACAAGAAAGACAGAAAGGAGCATCTGGCTGGATTTGATTTCCTGAGATCCAACCATTATCTTGCTCTTAGTTTTCATGAAATATCCCTGCATTCTTTAATAAGTCCCCTTTCGGTTTAAGGAATTTAAAGTGTTGTATTTTTTGTCTTTCAGTCAAAAAGCCTTTCTTTGACTTTAGCAAATTTGAAAATTGGTTAGACATTGGATCCTCAGCCTCCTGATGCCATTTTGCAAACTAGGAAAAGGCTCTCCTTCTAGGCTGACTTAGCCCCATGGGTTCAAGAACAGTTGAGGGAGCGGAGTTAGATTTCAGGACCTATTGTCCCCTCAGCTTTGACTTCTTATCCAGTAAAACTGCACAGGCATATGTAGGACCCCTGCAGAGGCCCTGAATCCTCAGCCTTAGGTATAAACCAATTTTGGTTTAGAACTCTCTATATACTAAACTCGGTTGTGGCTTCTAATTATCCACAGCATCCTGGGGTAATCACTGATATAAACCCCATTTTTTAAGATTATCTACTTTTGAATCAAGCTTTTTGGTCCCCAGGAAGTGGTTTGTTTTTTTTTTTTTTTTTTTTTTTTTTTTTTTTTTTTTTTTTTTTTTTTGGTCACTTCTATTCATGATGGTCTTGAGCATGAGGGTCAATGGATAGGGGTGAAATTTGTTTATTGGGATAAAATAATATGAGGCAAGAAGGCCAAGTGATTGGCTTACCTGCCTTCTGCCTTATGATTTGAACAGGAAAAGAAAAGTTGGTGAATCATTCATAAATACTTTTTATAGTTACACTAAATCTGGACATCAAATACTGTCCCCAGGGCTGTATAGTAGAAGAAAATTAATCCCTAATGTAAACAGAATGTACAAAGAAAGTTATGCCTGGGCTTATCATATCACGGTTTGAGCCCTTGTACTTGGACTGCTCTCCAAAGAGGTGATGCTTGCTCTTCCCCAAGGTCAGCTAGAGTCTTTGGGACGCTAGAGTCTTTGGGACTTTGGACAGAGCCAGAACATCCCACTAAAACAAGGAGTGTTTTTCTCTGAGTTTTGGGAAGAGATTACACAGGCCATAATGGAGAAAACATGTGGTCTAACTAATTTTCTCTGTAAACTTTTTCATGAAGAAAAACGTAATTTATATTCTTGGTGAAAGAAAGGAAGAGCCCGTTTGATCTATAGAACAAGCAACCCGGTTGGGAAGTCGCATATGAAGCCAAGATGGGGCAAGTGGGTTCATGTTGAGCACTGAAATTCTCTAGCTTCCAGTTTTTCTGAAGTTCTTCTTTACAGATTTAAGGGTAAGGAGAAGAGTCTTAAAGGGAAGTGGGTGGCTTGTGATTTATGAAATCATGGAGTCATCTCTCTACCCCTCAGTTTGTGTACAGTGTCTCTGCAGTGCTAACACCATTCTAAATTATCATTGTCTCTTATCATGTGTATTACGCATGCTTTTGGACTCTCTCCCTGATGTTCCTCTCACTTCCCTATATTTTATAAGCTGGAGTTATTTTTCTAAAGCTTTGAATGTGAGAGGCATTATAGAGCATGGTGGTTAAAAGTTTGGATCCGCAATATAGTGCTTAAAAGCCAGCCATAAAACTATCAAAATCATCCTGAAGTAACTTAGTTGCATGCATGCTAGAACAAAGTCCAGCATATTTTAAAGGAATAAAAAAAAAATCCAGCACTCAATAATGTAAAATTCACAACATCTGCTGTCTAAGAAAACATTACCATTTTAGCTAAGAAATGGGAAAATATGATCCAACATCAAGAAAGCTAAGTCAATAGAAATATACCCAGATATGAAAGATACAGAATCAGCAGACTAGGAACTTAAAGTATCTATTATCAATATAGCAATTAGGTTCATAAACATAATGAACAGACACATAGGCAAATACAAAAAAGAACAAAATAGAAGAAAAATATAAAAATTGGAGAGGAAATATGTCATCTCTGTATGTCTATGTCTCTCTAACCTCTTGCCTCTTTTTTTTTTTTTAAGATTTTATTTATTTATTTGACAGTCAGAGATCACAAGTAGGCAGAGAAGCAGGCAGAGAGAGAAGGAAGCAGGCTCCCCGCTGAGCAGAGAGCCCGATGCGGGGCTTGATCCTAGGACCCTGAGATCATGACCCGAGCCGAAGGCAGAGGCTTAACCCACTGAGCCACCAAGGCACCCCAACCTCTTGCCTCTTAATCTGTTTCTGTCTCTCAAGCTGTGATTATCTTGGCATTTTTTTAAAAAATAATTTCTCTCCTAGGGAAATCTCCCCATCCACCTGTCTTTACAAATAGACACACTGCAACCAAATACAAAAACATCTTTCGGAGATCCAACATTACTAGAAGAAAACTGAAAATGATTTGGGGGATTTTTTCCATCCTTATGAAGGGAAGTTATTTGTCTTTACCTGAACTTCACTGAATAATAATTCTCCAAACTTGCATTTCTATAAGTCATTATCAATGCAAGGCCTATATTACATATAATTAGGGGAAAAAAGTCACTAGGAGTAGCACTGTTGGTACCTCTCTGGTCTTACCATTGTGGTATAAGTTTTAACTACCAACATCTGCATTTTTGCCTGATACTGTTTGTGAAGGATTGGCATGGGATGTTGGCAGTTCTAGAGAATTAAGTGTCCCCTCCATAAAGTAACCAATAAATGTGTTAGTGTGTAAGTGGCCTTTTAGGAGGAATAGTGGGAACTTACTTGAAAGGTCATCATTTATCAGCCTCCTTCCCTCACTGGCCTTTTGACCTACCCCTCACTTCATGTTTTCTGGGATCACCTCCCAAACAACAACATTCACTAGCATTCCATTCTCAGGGTCTGTTTTCTGGTGGAAGACAAACTGAGCTCAGCCTGTGGCTTCTGAGATAGAAGAGTGTACAGAACCTGGGTGCAGAGAGGAGCTGCCTCTTACTGGGAGATTATAGTTTCTAGGTGAATGTGTGATGAGGGTTAAAGTTGCTTTGGAAATGTCATAGAAAGATATCACATCGGAGACCAACATCATGGCTTCTCTTATTCAACACAGCAAGATTTTCTTGGGTTGGAACTGATGGCTTTATTTGCTTATTAGTTTGAGAACCTGATAAAATAGCTGGATTAATTATGGGGACTATTATGTATCAAAAATTAAAACTTTGAACAATGGAATGATAATAAGAGCTGCTCCTACTGTGAGGAAGGGAGCAGCACTGCCAGTTCCTGTCTCTTGCTCTTTCCAGAATATTTGACCACAGAGTAGAATGCAGGGAGAAATCCTCTCACTATTTGGGTCATTATCCAGGTCTTTCCTTTCTGCTCTCTCTCACCATACCCAGATTCCTCAGATGAGTATGGTTTGAAAATGAGGATCAAGTTAACTCATACTCTATGTATAACAGTTAGCAGTTACAGTGATTGCATTTGAACTCAGACTCTATGATTTATTTGCCACCTAATCAAGTTACTTAACCTCTCTTAAGTCCCAGTTTACTCATGTGTCAAAAGGAAATAATATTACAGAATGTCTCATATACTTGTTGTAGGAATTAATAACAGATGTAAACTCTTTAGCAAGTGCACAGCATTTATTAAACATATGTTAAGGCTAACTACTACTATTTGCCCACTGTTGGTACCCTCTCGCTCCTCCCCAGGCCTTTCCTTCCTTTTTCTTACATCACCATCGATATTTATTTCCATTATTCACTTTCGCTACTAAGACCTGAGAGTTGGCAGGCTGTGTAATGAATAGTTTTCTTTCATTTAGCTTAGATTGCTGACAGTGTATTTTATTAACTTTTTCTCCAGTGCCTGCAGATTGGGATTTCAGGTAAATTGTTTGTGGTCTGTGCTGGGATTTATTTTTTAGTTGGACATGTTTCTTTCTAGCCTGAAAACTTGTGGAAAAAATAAATCAGGTGCTAAGAGAAATGAAAGTCTTAAAAGTAGCCTGGAGGACTTTTATTTTGCAAGAATCTCCTCTCCCTTTCAAAGAATTTTGACTCAACCAAGAAGATTTGCTTTTCTCTTGTCCCTAAAAAGAAATACGTCTCCTGAAAGAGTGGAGGTGACAGGAACTATATAATAGATGGTGAACGTACAGACTACACTTCAAAGGAGATCCACCCACCAATGTGATAGGACATTTTGCTTTTGAAAATAAACAAAGAGAGGCCCCTGCTGTATTTGGATGTGTAGAATGCCTAAAGTGCTAAAAATCCTACTTAACAAAGATACAGAATAGACTCAAGCTTCTCTACCAAATTTACTTTTAGAAAGTGTATTCAAGTTGCTGAGTTACTTTTAGAAAAGTTCGATTCAATAGTACATTATCCTGTTTAATGTTAGTCTGATGCTTGCAAAATGTTGGAGCTAAAGATGAAACTATCGGAGGGAACAGCATTCAGTAAATTAATGAATCGAGGAAGAGAAAAATTTATTAATGAATTAGATTCTGCTTTGACTTCTATTGTGGAAGGTAATTAGTTTATCTTTGTTTTGGTTTAATTATAGAAACACAACCTAAGTAGACTCCTGCTGTGAAATGATAAAATGTATGAAATTAAAGGACAGATGGAGGAAACCAACAATTTAGATTTAATATTATACACTAAAGATTTAATTAATGCAGAGCATGTCACTGATATCAGATGGCTGGCATTGACAGATTATAGTATGACTAATATTTCAGCTCATATTTTTCTCTACTCCAGACTTGAGAGAATCATGGGATTCTTTCTAAATCCTGTGACATATTTTTGGTGCACTTGTCACTAGGCTTTGTGTTTGAGGATGATACTGTTGAGGGTATGTGAATATGCAGGTGGGTGTTCACACGTTTTTCCCATATTATTGTCATGTGACTAACCTTTTCTGTGGTCAGGGTTTTTTGGGGGGGGGTGGGGGAGATCTATGGTTATAGCTGACATTGGTGCCTGACTCAAGATTGGCACATATGATTGTTCGGGCTCAATAGCTTTAAACATCTTATTTTCATATAACTATGAGTAGCTCATCACCGTGCATTCCCACACCTGCCTTCTCTCGTGCTTCCATGCCTGTATCGGACTGCCAACCATAATGCAGCTGTTTCTATTTAAACACAATGTAAAAAGAGAATAAGGTCCACATCGTGGGGATTTATGTCACCCAGCAAGTATTTCCATTTCACGGCCTGGAAGAAAACAAAAATCAAACTATAACCCACATTCCAAGAGCTTGTGTTACATATATGACAATTCTTTATGGAATAAAGTTGGGTATCAAGAATAAATAAATAGATAAGTTTCGTGGTCCCATGAACTATATATTCATATCCTTTATCCCTCCTGGGTTTGCTCATTGGGAATACAGCATTGTCCACATCACTATGGACTTACCACAAGTTGGCAAGACACATGAGGATCTTGCAGGTGGGACTTGTCTGATTTGGAGAAATCTTCTACCTTAGCGTTGAAATTTCATTGCACATCATTTGGTGGTGATATACCGAAATGCTGTGGATGCCTTCTAGGCTTTTCTGGAAATCTAGATGGTAGTTGACAGCACCCAGATGTGGCTAAGGACTGGGAATCTGGCTCCCATTTTCTCTATTCCCCCAAAGTTTGTATTATGAGCATTGCATCATTCCCTTTGGAAGGCTGGTCTCCCATGACTATATATTGGTTTCCTGACAAAATCTCTCTATACTGGCACGTCTCTTCGTCTCCCTGCCAATACCCTCGCCCAGGAAAGGTTTGACGGAGGCAGGAGACCAGGAAAAGACATCTGATTAAGGCAACTGAGTTTTCATCTTGGATGTGATGGTGATCATGAACATGTATCAGCTTGGGACGCAGATCCTCTGTGTGGTGTTTTTGGCATCTGTGGTGCCCTTTTGTCTTGATCTGTTTGGGATGCTTAACAAAATACCATAGACCAATGGCTTAAATAATAGAAATTTATTTCCCGTTGTTCTGGAGGCTGGGAACTCCAAAATCAAGTTGCCAACAAGGTAAGTTTCCTCCTGGGGCCTATTCTCTTGGCATATAGGTGGTTGCCACCTCACTACGTGCTAATATGGATTTGTTTTGTGCACATGTGAGTAGAGGGAGAGTAAACTCTATGTCTCTTCTTAGAAGGACACCAATCCCATCATGAAGCCCTACCTTTATGACCTCATCTAACACTAATTAACTCCCAAAAGCTCCATCTCCAAATGTCACATTTTGGGACAGTGCTTCTACATACAGATTTTGGGAGGACATTACCATTCAGTCTGTAGCACCATTGTTTGCTAAGGAACCCTTTTTGGGCAATGTCAAGGGTTTAAGAGCTAGGCTGTGCCTGGGACTTGGTGGTGTAGATATGGTGTATATAGAGGAGGAGCAGAAGGGGGATTTGGATTATTAAAGCAGTGACTCATGTAGCAGGAAGAAAGCTATCCCAGATTTATTATACCCTCCCCCAAAACCCCGTTAGTCTGAAATGCAGAATTCAAGAGAAAATCAGATTCCAATTAAAGAAGGAAAATAACTCTTTCTGCCTCCAAAGAACAAAGCACTGTGAACACTTAACTACCCGATGGCTGAGGGAGAGGCTAGTGAAAAGTTTAATTGCTTCATTTGTCACTCATATGCCTTGCCTTTCCTGGCTCTCTGTCCCAGTCCTTCTCCTCTTGTCTTTCCATGACCGTTCCTCATTTTCCCTTACCTGACAGTCTGCTCATAATTCTCCTTCTTGTTTTGAATTATGTGTCAGTGCTTTCTAGGAAGCAATGGCTGGTTTGGGTTCTACAGGGAGACTGCACTTAGTACCAGTATTTCTAACGGCTACTGCATGTTCAGATGAAGGTGTGGCAGGCTCCTTTGGCTCATTACGTCCCTCTGAACTCTTCTTTCTCAGTACTGCTTCTTTCGTATTTGTCGTCTCTTTCTCTTGGTCATCTATGGGAGAGATTTTTCTTTCCATTTTCACCCTCTTTTTCAACTCCTCCCGCTAATTGCACATGAAATAATACCAATTTTAGACTCTCATAACCCTCTTTCCCCTTGTCAGACAACTGGATCCTCCATCTACTACTTAATCCACCCCTCCCTTATTTTTTGGGCAGAATTAATATATTAGTACCTTGCTAGCTATTCTCCCTTTCTCCAGCCTTGCCAATTTCAAATCTACCCTCCACAATTTTAGTGTGGTTTTCCTAAGATGCACGTATAATTGTGCCTCTCTGCTAAAAAAAAAAAAAAAAAAATAACAAAACACACACACACACAACCCCCCCCCCCAAAAAAAAAAAACCTTTGGTATTTCTTTGACTTTCACAGGATAAAGCTCAGACTCCCTAGGTTGGCATACATGGATCTCTTCATGATCCTTCCAGTCTGCTTTCTGGCTTCATATTCTGTCACTTTACTTTTGCCATATTGAGCCACTCATATTTTCCCATAGTATCATGTTTTGCTAAACTCTGCCTTTGCACATGTTGTTCCTTTTGGCTGGAATGCTTCTTTCTCATTTCTGTATCCAGCAAACTCATTTTGAGACTTCAAGATCAGGGTCAGACATCACCTCTCATTGGAACCGTTTCTGTCCGACTATTTTCTCTTGCTTTCCTCCTCACTCCAATCAAGATAAGTTAACTCTACCTCCTTTATGCATTACTTTTTTCTCTATATTATAGTATTTTTGATCTGAATTTTTCTTTATATTTCACAAGACTCTGAGATCATCATTTTTTGCTCTTTTTTTCTTGGAGACTAACTCAGTGCTTGGTACATAGTTGGTGATAAAATATGTTGATTGAATGAGTAATGAATTCGTTGGTAAAATTTAAAAAAAAATTTGAGTAAACTGCTGATTTGTCAAAGATTTCTTGTTTTTATTTATTACATTGACATATTTATTGAGCAATTGATTTCTCCATGAACTTGACGAAATTTATCACCTAAATGCTTAGAAGAGTCTGGAATTACTTTTCTCTCTGAGGCACAACGGACATTAAAAACTAAGTACCTCCTTATAGGTGAAAAAAATAAGGAGTCTAACACTGGATTTAGTATTTTCCACTAGAAATCACAGCTTCACATATCACTGTCCTATCGGCAAAATGTGCCCTGTTTCTAGATTTAAAAGGATGGAAACGTAACTGTTTGGCCGAGAACCAAACCCACCTGAAATTCAGTCGACTCCATTAGTACCTTCTCCCCCCTCACTGTGAAAACAACTTTATTATTGTTTTATTTGTATAATTAGCTTATGCTCTGTGGAATAATCTGAATAATGCACAGAAGTTGGTAAAAGATCCTAAAAACTCACTTAAAATCCTTCCGTCCTGAGATGATCCCAATCGCCATTTGTTGACATTTTTGCATCCTCTTTAGGTACATATCCATACGCATATGTGGTTTGAGAGATATGCAATTATTTCAGGCATGATATATTTGGGGATTTGGGGATATCTTTTTAAAAATTCATTCTTTTGGGGATGCCTGGGTGGCTCAGTTGGGTTAGGCCACTGCCTTTGGCTCGGGTCATGATCTCAGGGTCTTGGAATGGAGTCCGTTATCAGGCTTCCTGCTTGGCAGGGAGCCTGCTTCTCTCTCTGCTCCTGCCTGCCACTCTGCCTGCTTGTGCGCTTGCTGTCTGACAAATAAATAAATAAAATCTTTTAAAAATCCATTCTTTTGTTATTTTATTTCCCTGCTTCTCTTCTGCATGCCCTTTCATTTGTATCAACCCTTCCTTCCGTTTCAGAAAACCCATGATAACTACCTTATGGATGAGGTCCTGGTAGAGGACAGGCAGGCAGGCAGGCAGGAATGAATGAATGAATGAGTGAATGAATGAATGAAGTCATCCTTTTTTATGAAAAAATATCTAGAAATTTCTCCTAGTTTCTTGTTATAGATCCAATCCATCCTTTTATTAGTTTATTTCTAAGGGATTCATTGTGTTTTTATTTGTTTAGACTTTGTGATTTCAGTTGGCCACTTGGACCAAGTCTGCTTTGAATATCACTGGGTAGATAACCATGATGTTCTACAAACTATTGCTTCATTTTTTTTTCAGATAAAGTCCAAGGAGAGGTACTGATATGTGAAAGAATATATGTGGATTTTAAATTGTAAGAGAACAAAGTTGATCTGTTGAATGTTACTTTTCACGTTTCTGTTTATAATGAAAGAGAACATTTGTGGGGGACCTAACTTCAACATTCTCACAATTAGTAGCTGCTTTCATTCTCTTTAAATTTTTGCCTGCCTAGTAGATCTAAAATGGTATAAAAAAAACTTTGTACATTTAAAAACTTACGTTTCTCTGATTATTAGAGGTGCTAAATGTATATTCACAAGTATTTGGCAAACATGTTCCGTAAATTACTAGTTCAGAGCTTTGGCCTTCTCTCCGCTCTTCTTAAAACAACAACAACAACAACAACAACAACAACAACAACAACAAAAACCCAGCAAAACTTGTTATTTTGAAATAATTTTAGACTTATAAAAAATATCTGCATAACTTCAGTGGTGAAGTTAAACCTTTATCACTTGACTAAGGTGTTGTCTGCCAGTTTTCAATATCGAAAAGTTACCATTTTTCCCATTGACATTAATAAATATTTTGGAGAGAGGTATTTTGAGGTTATGCAAATATCCTATTTCTTCTGAAACTTTGGCCCTCTAATTTTAGCATTCATCAGTGGATCTCACCTATAGTAATTATTACGATGGTATTCTAATAGTGATTTTATATTTCCTTCATCTCTTCTACATTTATTAATCAAAATTCTTTTGTAAGGAGGAGATATGATTTCTTTCTTATTTATTTACTTATTCTGTAATTTGTTTATATCAGTATATCCTCATGGAAATTTATTTTCTTTTTTGGATTATAATCCCATAGTAACATTATTTTCTTGTACAAATTATTACAGATTTGGCCATTGGGAGCTCTGCTCATATCCTCTGCTGGAAGAACTCCTTTAGATAATTCTTAAGGAGTAGATCTGCTGGAAATAGATTCCCACAGTCTTTGCTTGTCTGGGAACATCTTTATTTTTCCTCACTTTGGAAAGGCATTTTTAGCACTCACTTCTGTCACACTCCAGTCTTTCCCTTCCCCCTGGCAACTACTAATCTGTTCTCCATTTCTATGATGTTATTTCAAGAATGTTCTGTAAATGGAATCAGACAGTAAGTAATCCTTTGGGATTGCTTTATTCACTTGCTATAATTCTCTGGAAATTGATCCAGGTTATATATGCCAAGAGTTTGTTCTTTCTCCCTCTCTATGTATCTTTCTTTTTATTTCTCTCTCTCTTTCTCCTTCTCTTTCTTTCTTTCTTTCTTTCTTTTCCTTTGCTGAGCAGTATTTCATGGTATGGATGTATCTTAGATTGTTCACCTGTTAAAGGACATCTGGGCTGTTTAAGATTTTGGCTTTGTATATAGGTGTTTTTGTGTGTGTGTGTGTGTGTGTGTGTGAATATATCTTCTTCATTTCTCTAGATAAATGACTAGGAGTTGCAGTTGCTGTGCTATGTGATATAAGACACTGCCAAACTGTTTTCTAGAGTGACTGTACTATTTTACATTTCCATCAGCATTGAGTGAGATCCATTTCTTTTGCATCCACCAGTATTTGTTGGTGTTACTATTTTTCATTTGAGCCATCTGATGGATATATCATAATATATCATTGTGGTTTGAGTTTTTCTTTTCCTAATGGCACATGTTAAACATTTTCCCATGTGCTTATTTTCTACCTGTGTATCTTCTTCAGTAAAATCTTTTTTTGTGTCTTTTGCCTGTTTCTTAATTGGATTCTTTTGTTACTATAGAGATTTTAATATGAGCCAGATACTAGGTTTTGGTTGGATGTGTGGTTTGCAAATATTTTCTCCCAGTCTGTAGCTTATCTTCTCATTCTTTTAACAGGATCCTTCACCTTGCAAAGGTATTTAATTGTGACAAATTCCAATTTGTCAATTTTTCCTTTTGTGAATTGTGTTTTTTGTGTCAAGTCTGTAATTTTATTTTCTTTGAAGTCTCCTATCCCTTCTGACTTCTTTTGAATTATTTGGATATATTTTAGATTTCCATTTTAATGTAGCTATTGGTTTTTTAAGTGTACTCTGTATTTTTAGTGGTTCTCGAGGGATAAAACTGCTGCCATGTCCATTATTTTAACAGTCTACTTAGAATTGATATTTTAATACTCCTCATAAACTGTAAAAAATTTTTCTACTTCAACTTAATACGTTCTTTGTCATCTTTCATTTTACAGTTGTCAGTGGTACTACATTTACATAGAGTAAAAACCCATAAGAAAATATAATTTTGCATTAAACATTCTTATGCGTTTTAAAGAAATTAAGAGGAAAAATAATCTGATATTAACACAGATATTTTTCATTTTGAATGTTCTTCATTTCTTATGAAAGTTCTGATTTTCACTCTAGTATCTTTTTTTTTTTCAGCTTGAAGAATTTCTTTTAGCAGTTTGCATAGTGTGGGTTTACTAATAATAAATTTGCTTAGTTTCATTCACGGGAAACAGTCTTTCTTTTGCCTTCATTCTTTGAAGACTATTTACTGCATGTGGAATTCTAAGTTGATTTATTTTATTTTACTTTATTTTCATTCAGCACATCAAAGATGTGCTTCCAGTGTCCTCTGGTTTCCGTGATTTTTGATTTGCTCTTCTCCTTATATCATGTCTTTTATTTTTGCCTGGCTTCAGGAATTTCTCATTATTTTTGATTATTGACAGTTTGAATATGATTTTCCTAGATGTGGTTTTCTTCATATACATTCCATTTGGAATTAGCTGAGCTTGCTGTATCTGTAAATTTATGTATTTCATCAAATGTGGATAGGTTGCTACCATTATTTTTTTAAAAAGTATTCCTTCTATTTATCCTTACTTCCTTTCCTTCTGCAATTTAAATAACTGGTATGTTAAGAACTTAGGTATTGTGTGACACTTCTCTGAGTCTCTGTTGATTTTTAAAGCAATTTTTTCTTCAGATTGGATATTTTCTATTAATATATTTTCAAATTCACTGACTGTTTCCTAATACCATCAAGGTAACTTTTTTCAAAGTTTGTACTTTTTACTTACAGTACTACATTTGTTCATTTTTAGTATTTTCTATTTCCATGTTGAGACTTCCTTGTTTTTTATTCATTTTGAGAATATTTTGTTTTACCCCCTTGACCATGGTTGTCAGAGCCATTTTTATTTATTTATTTTTATTTATTTTTTTCTATTTTTTAAAAAGATTTTATTTATTTATTTGACAGACAGAGATCACAAGTAGGCAGAGAGGCAGGCAGAGAGAGTGGGAGATGGGGAGAAGCAGGCTCCTTGCCGAGGGACTTGATCCCAGGACTCTGGGATCATGACCTGATCTGAAGGCAGCAGCTTAACCCACTGAGCCACCCAGGTACCCTGTAAGAGCTATTTTTAAAGTGCTTGCTGCTTTTTCCAACTACTAGGCTATCTTGGATTGAATTTTTAATTATCTTTTCCCTTCAGAATGGGTGACCTTTTCTTTTCTCTTTTAATGTTGAGTAACTTTTGTTTGTATCTTGAATACTATAAAATAATGTTTTTGAGACTCTGGATTCTGTTAATTTTCTGTGAAAAATATTACTGTTTTTATTTAATCAGGCAATTGGTTTGATTAGACTCAAACTGAAAACTCTTGGATAGAGAAGGTAATGGTTAATAACCTAGAATCTAGTTCAGATTGCTTTTGTTCTATACTGTGAATAAATAATTTAATAGACAGCTGAAGATTTTAGCAGAGTTTATACAGTGTTTTGGCTTTTGGATTCTTTAGTGTTCTCCTTTCTAGGATTTACCTCTTGCTGGTGATGCTGGCTATGTCAGGCAGCTCACTCAAGTTTTCTCCGGCCAGAAGTATGGCAGACCTTCCCAACAAGGTTTAGTCCCACTATAACATGCCACAATGACAGTTATCCTCAGAGCAAAGTTTCTTGTTGGGACATTCATCCAGGAGATGCCATTTCCTCCAGGCTTTGACTCCTTTCTCAAATCTGCCTGATGTCCTTCCACAGCTCTCGGGTAATTGCTTAATGTATTTTTCCCAGAATTTAGAGTTATTGGTAGTAGGGTCAGTTTTCTATAGCCTTACTTCTTCATACCAGTAGTGTGTTTAAATTAGGGCTACATTTAGTTTCTTTAAGGGATGGTATTGATTTGCCAACTTGTGATGGTAGTAACATGGATCGATTTAGTTGTTCCAGGTTGTTGAACTCAAGGGTTTATTTCTTTTAAAATTTCCCAGAAATTCAAAAGTTACCTGGGATGAAGATCTGCTAGCTTATCGGTTAATAGCTCAAACTTTAGACTCAAGCACCTGGGTTTAAATCTATCCTCCACAAATTTTTAAACTATTGATCTTGGGGAATTTGTTTCATCTCTACTACCAGCCTCAGCTTTTGTCATCTATGCAATGGGAATAAAATCAGTATCCACCTCATAGAGTTGTTGATTGAATTATAAAGCACTCAGATTATGTATGGCATCCATGATATACTCAACATTTGCTTTTTGTTATTACTATTCCCTTGTACCACCCCAAATCACCTACTATTTTGGATTTGCAGCAACCCTGTCTTGATTGAGAGTCCAAAGGAATAAGACACATGATGGTTGGATAGTGATTAGAAGAGAAAAGTCACTGCTTGTAGTTACAGGGATGTAGTGGGAACAGGCCAAATTGTGTTCCACAGTGCTGGGTCGTAGGCTACATGAAGGTACCAGATTCAGGAATTTTGGGAGAAACAAAGGTGGTGTTAGAAGGAGTAAGAGTAGACAGTGAAAGGAAAACATATTCTATTTCAGTTTTGGTAAGCTCTGAAACTATCAAGAAGTAGGTGGCTGGCACAACTGCGTAAATGTAACCTCTCTCTTCAGCTGAGAGAATGGCCTCCTTTCTTTGGCTATGGCATAGCTGGGATGTGGTCCTGAGGGAAGAGGGAAAGAGAAGGTAAAGAAACCTGAAGGACTGAACTGTGGCTCTCAGGCTCTTCACCCTGCAGGTCAATGCTTCTGACTCTCCAAGAGTTGCTGCTGTTTCCCTAAGGTGATCTTAGAGAAGGCCAAAGCCAAAGCCAACATTGTTTTGGAGAGGCCAGCAGGATTATTGGCCCATCTGGGACAAAGCACTCTTTCGAGCAAAGCTGTCTCAAGTAGCACAATCCTCACCAAATTCATATTCCTTTTTACTGGATAGTGTCGTCTGCCATTTATGAGCATTTCTTGAGCATTTTCCAGGTGCCAAGCCCTATAGGGCTTATCACATTTAATTCTTAAAATGTCTTATCGCATTTACTAATTCTTAAAATCCTTCTCTCAAACCATCCCAAGAATTTATTACATAAAACCTAGCTTTTATAAATAATTTCTCAAATCCCACATTCTCAAATTCAAATATTCCCTGCAACTATTTTGCTCCTTTTCCCAAGGCAACCTTTTAATTCTTCCTAAATTCAAAAGGAAACTATTTTTTTCTCTGACAGCCTTAGCATATTAATGATGCAGTGAAGATTGATTAAGACCCAAAGTACCCAAGGGAGGAAGGCAAAGGAGGCAGCAGGAGGCTCAAGACACTCACCCCAAATTTCATCTCATAATTTTCCCCTATATTTATTAACAAATTTCTCAAAACTGAAGGGTGCGCGAGGGAGAGGGAGACAGAATGATAGTAGATTGTAGACCATGTCGCTCAAGGTAAAAGAAAAGAGTGTGAAGTTGATATGAACAGGAACTTGACTGGCTCCCTTGATAAAGACCTATTATTTCTATTTGCGAAGGTTACACATAAGAGAACATCCCAGGAATGTTTCTCTCATTGTGTACTTTTTCTTTTATGCTAACAACTCTACATGTACAAAACCCATTTAGCAAAATGCTACCTTGGGTTTCAGAATTTGTAATACTGAAAAGCAGCAATTAAGACCTCCTGTGACTCATAAAATATGCAATAAGGGGTTTTGAGTAAGATGGGAAAATTTGTGCTCTTCTCAGGGAAATATTGCTGACATATTTAGTAATAATGAAATATAATACCTCCTTGGGGCAAAACTAAAATCTATTGTGCAGTGAAAGAATAGATCCATTTAATTTGTTTAAGTTTCTTTGTTCTTTTGTTTTTCTTGTTAAATTGGTTCAAGGTTATGACCAGTATTACTAATGTCTAAATGGTTGAGGGGAGGCATGGTATAGAGAATTGACTTTCCCAGCCTGATTTTGGAAGGTGAGATATTTATGCAAATAGTGACTTTCCCCCCTTTGCTATAAGAATATACTTTTGTTTAATATTCAAAAAGTTAGCAGGAAAACACCTTTCCTTAATGTCACCTGTGTTTTCCTAGATATGCATAAATTTAAGGTTCATTTTTGTCTCTGGACTTAATGGTTTAACTTCATATAATTGCCACATTTCTGGCCTTTTCTCAGGAAACATGTCTCAACACAACCCTCTAATGTTTACCGTTTCATGGGGTCCTCAACATTATTGGTAAGATTGCTGGTAAAACACAGGGTCCCAGTTAAATTTGATTTTGGATTAATTACATGTAATTTTATATTATAGGTATCATTATGTCTCATGCAATAGGTGAGTCATACCAAGAACTTATTTGCTGTTTATTTGAAATTCAAATGTATGTGTGCATCATGTCTTCTCATTAGCTAAATCTAGCTATCTGAAGTCTGGTTATTCTTGTGCAGAGAGTGACGGTGAGACAGGGCTGGGTGTCTCATGAAGTTAAGCTCCATAGGGCAGGCTTTAGACTTGAAGAAACAGACCATTAGTTGGACTTCAATTGGCCTTGAAATGATGCAATTTTAATGGCGCTTCTAAAAATCCCTAAAGTAAAATTTAAAAATTGTGCTGCATGTATGGACACAGTGTAGTTGGAAGTGAATGATGATGACACTTTGTCCTCAAAGCTGACTGAGTTCCAGAAGAGTTCAAAATTTTTTGTTTAGGGTAGAGTGGAAGGGGGAAAAAAACCCACTTTGTATCAAATTTATTTTCCTGAATAAAATAGTAATAATATGGTATTAGAAAATACCCCTCAACAGCCACCCAGTATTATTGCATGTTTTTACAGAAGAGATGCTCTGGTTTAAGATAACAGCTGTTGGCGTATTTTAATCTGCTTAGAAGTTATTGCTTATCATTTGACATTTGAGAATTTATCTGTTTACTCTAAATCCTGTTCACATGTTGATGGGCTAAAGTACTTGCTGCTTACCCTTATTGTCAATTTAAAATTTTTATTGGCTTTTGGGAGCAAACAGATGTAACAAGTTTCAGAAAATAGTAAGTACAGAATACTAAAATATCTACAAAGATGTATATATGGAAAATACTGAGACAGAGCTTCTAAAAATCCGAACAAATGCAGCATACCCAGAAGTAGACTCATGTAACTGCAAACTAGCTTTCACAAGCTCCACAGAGGGAAATGAGAGCAGAAAAATAGTAACAGCTCATGATTATATGCCCTCATTTAACTTTTATCCTTTGGAAAAAAATGTCAGGCAGGAATCATATTACTCTAATTTGATGTTTGGGATAACTGACATAGAGTGGTCAAATGAATTTCCCCAAAATGTAGTAATCTAGAGACTAAGCCATGAACTGTGGTTCTTTTTTTTTTTTTTTTTAAGATTTTATTTATTTATTGGACAGACAGAGATCACAAGTAGGCAGAGAGGCAGGCAGAGAGAGAGGTGGAGGCAGGCTCCCTGCTGAGCAGAGAGCCCGATGCCGGGCTCAGTCCCAGGACCCTGGGATCATGACCTGAGCTGAAGGCAGAGGCTTAACCCACTGAGCCACCCAGGCACCCCATGAACTGTGGTTCTGAAGCTCTTTTAGGATATAGAACCTTTAAAGATTATTTGAAAGCTATAGATCTTTTTCCTGTGTGTGTGGGGAGGGGGCAATTTTGTATAAATTGGTGAAATTCTGTGGCTCATTTCAGGGAATTCTCTAACCCCTGAAGGCTTTGGAGTCTGTGTTAAGGACCTTTCTTCATCTGGTGGTCATGTTCCAAACTCTTGACTCTGTCAAGCTTTAGGAGATGATAGTTTCAGAATCCAGCAAAGTGCTATTGAAGTAAAAGGTGGGGAAGGGATTAAATTCAGGTATGGTATATAGGTATTTGAAGTCCATTTCCGAAATGAATTATGAACAACATCCTAACAATGACTCATATGGTTAAGCTCTTAATCTACAATGTCTGGCGTATAAATCTGGGGTAAGAACTGGAAACCTCCATGTTGTGATGTCTTGGTGCTGAGGCTCCTGAAGGTAGAGCAGTGGTCCAGCAGTAGTGTTTGACAAAGTTTTAGCAGTCTATAATAAATTGGGGGGGAAGAAAACCCAAACAAGTGAATTCTTCATAAAAATAACTGCACCTCTAAAGTTATATCTTTGCACTGTCTTTCTTTTCTGGTAATATATATGTTTATATATTTAATTACATGGTCATGTTACAAAGCAAAACAGTGGCAGGAATGCAAGCTCTGGTGCCAGATTCATAGCCTGGTTCTATCACTTAATAAATGGTCACATAGGACAAAATATTAACCTCTTAATTTGAAGTTCCTTACATGTGAAAAGGAAACGGTAATGGTACTCACCTTAAAGGTTATTGTGCTGATAAAATAAGTTAGTATATCTAAAATACAGTAAAGTGTCTGGAACATGCTCAATCCTCAGTAACAGCTAGTTGATAATTACATTGCTTGATTATATATGTATACATTTACATATCAATAGGATATACAAATATTCTTTAATGGCAAAAATATTTGGAAATCCTAGGTAGATCCTCTAAATTCTTAACTCTAAATATCTAAGAATCATTGTTTTAATATGCAAAAATAGTAAAAGGTTAAAAAAAAAAAAAAGTCAAGAAACGTGATGAGAAGAAAATGTAGCCTGGTCCTGACGTCCCAAATCCCCTACCTCTTAAACTCCTGCCCCCTCCTCCTCAAGAAATAGCCTCTTTGCCTAGAGGAGGTTGAGAGGGACAGTAATTTCAGAGCATTGGACATCTGATTTTGTTTACCTGGTATTAATTTATTGGTCTCCCCTACTGGAATGCCAGCTTTATAAGAAAACCATCTAGTCTGTTTTGTTTGCTGCTTCTTGCCCAACATCTGGAGCAGTGCATGGGACAGGGTAGATGTCCAGTTTGATGAATAAATGATTGTAAAGTTGATGAATCAAATTAGGTGTGAAATGCCATTAGCATAGGTTTGTGTTAATCATGTAGGTTCTCTGTTCTCTCTTGGCACTAAGTGTTCCCAAAGGACTTGCTAGATAAAGGTATGTTCTCTACCCAGGCCAGTCCAAAAGCCATTACTGGGTGGGTACAGTTGGAACATTCCTTGTAGCCTGGCAGCAACGCAGTGAGAGAACATTTCCAGTTAATCTTTTTCCCTCACTTCTCCTCTCAACAGAAATTTAGCTTTCAGGATGACATAACCCAATAACTCACCAGTCACAGGTAACTGGTTACAATTGGTTTTTAAAGTCAGGTAGCTGCCAACCGAATATTAAAAGATATTTGTCTTTATTCAAGTGAATAGAGGAGCTTTAGCTTGGATGAATATATAATGGTGAGATGGGAAACAAAGCTATTGGCTGTGGTTTTAGAATAGCTGTATTTATGAGAAAGAATCATGTCATGCCCATTTCAAGGACTAAACTGCTTTTTGATAAGTGTTTTGGGGGTATGAAGGTTATATTTCTTTTATCATCATGAAGTGAAATACATTTATGTCTTAAGACATTCTATGAGGCAACAGGCAATATCCAAACACTATTAGCCACACAAGTGTGATGAGTAACAGGTGTCATCAGAGTTGAAGAGCAGAGCTTGAAAGCCAGTAGGACTGGATCTGTGAGTTCTTCCCACTGGTGGAGTTTGTGCCTGTTGCCTGTTTGTACCTGACTTCACCTGATTTTAAGAGTCAAAGCCAATGTTCAAACAAATAAACGACTACACAAAATAATAGGGAAAAAGATTTTACCTAGATCTTAACCCCAAACCAACAAAATGCTATTTCTCAATCATAAAGTCTATTAATTGGAGCTGGTATCCCTACTACTTACATGCAACAGTGGGAGGATAAGATACAGATATAAGAGAGGAAATAGAAAGTATTTATTTTACCTATTTAATATGCAGACAGAGGGTATACATTGGAGTGATATATTTGTAAACAGTATTGTTCTTTTTCCTACAAAAATGACAGATTTCAAAATATCTTTGACATTTGCAAAAACCCATATTAGTAAGCCCCTACCTTCTAGCACTCAGAAAAATGAGCTTCAGATCAGTTGTTAGAGAGTAAAAATTTGAAAAATCAAAACTCATAATGGGTTACTGAAGGAAAAGCGTATGTAAACATGTTAAGAGAGAAATTCTAAGTATTTTTTGGAGGACTTCCAGTCAACATTGATTTTATAGGTGACTGAGCTCATTCACCACGGAGAGGAAGAAGAGAATTCCATATGCTCAGGGTATGGGATAGAAAAGCCAGGCAATTTTCTCTTTTCCTTCAGCAAGTGGTTTCTCCCATTTAAATCAAGTCTTTTACCAAGTACAGAAGTATTTTCTTCTATCTGAAACTTTTAATCAGTATTATTTACATAGATTGGGATTTCTAAAATATTTTCTATGATATATGAAGTATTTATATATTAGTGAAATTCAAAAAAATAGTTTCAGTTTTTAAAAAAGTGCATTGAACCTATATTGTCCTAAATTTAAGTCCAAGATAGCAGGAATCTTTGGAATCTTTGTTAGTTAAAGTGCATTGTGCTGTCTAAGGTATAGAGAGTGAGTATATTTATGCTTCCCCAAGGTTTTTGATCACAACCTCCCCAGCACCTTTTTTGAGGTTCTTTTTATGGCATATGATTTTCGCAGAATATTCTATGAGGCATGATGGGATAGATAGATTTGGGAAATAATTAGTGCTCACTGTCTTGTTTGTCAGGCTCAGATGTATCTCATCCAACAGTCACCAACCAGCCAGGAACACAGAATTCTCCGAAGGCCGCCTCCAGCATCTAGGAATCTTCCTGATGCTGAAGAAAGGTGTCCTGCCCTGCAAGGGAGGTTGTATTTATGTCACTGGAGATGCCTGTTTCTCAGCTCATCTGCTGTAGGAGGGTTAGGTTGTGAAAACCAGACTTTTTAACAATAGATGCTCTTTCACTATCATCCAACTAATTACAGGGAAGAAGGAGACATTAAGAAGCACTAACATTGGTAATAAACTACAAAATCATTTAAGAAGGTTTTATGTTTTTTTTTTAAAAGAAGATTTATTTATTTATTAGAGAGAGAGAGAGACAAAGCACTTGTGGGGGGAGGGGCAGAGGGATAAGGAGAGAGAGAATCTCAAGCAGACTTTGAACAGAATCCAATGTGGGGCTCAGTCCCATAACCCTGAGATCATGACCTGAGCCAACATCAAGAGTCAGTTGAGCCTAAGGTTAAACACTCAGGTGCGCCTAAGATGGTTTTATTTATTTATTTTTATTCTCAAAGTGTCTTTCTTTGAAAAATTATGATGTTCACTTAGCCAACATGTAGTACATCATTCATTTTTAGATACATTTTTTTTTTAAAGATTTTATTTATTTATTTGTCAGAGAGAGAGAGGGAGAGAGCGAGCACAGGCAGACAGAACGGCAGGCAGAGGCAGAGGGAGAAGCAGGTTCCCTGAT
Organism: Enhydra lutris kenyoni; assembly: GCF_002288905.1. NCBI lineage: Eukaryota > Metazoa > Chordata > Mammalia > Carnivora > Mustelidae > Enhydra > Enhydra lutris. Next base: position 60,544,586 of record NW_019154096.1, on the reverse strand, counting down.
GAGCAAGGAGCCCGATGTGGGACTTGATCCCAGGACGCTGGGATCATGACCTGAGCCGAAGGCAGCTGCTTAACCAACTGAGCCACCCAGGTGTCCCACATCATTCATTTTTGATGTAGTGTTCAACAATTCATTAGTTGTGTGTAATACCCGGTGCTCATCACAACACGTACCCTCCTTAACCTAAGATGGCTTTAAATCTCATAAAGAAGATGGGGATTGGTGGACATTACAAAGATGTCCTGGTTACCAAAGCTTCAGCAGGAACATGGCATACAAAAGCATTTCTTTGTCCTCTTATTCAGGTTAGTATTTACTGAGCTCCTACTATGTGACAGGCCATATGCTAAGGGCATTTAAGGGAGATGTCTCAGTACCTATGACCCTTTTGAGGGGTAGGACTTATGACCTCTTATTTTTTTGTAGAGCCATCCGAGGCTTAGAGAAGATAAGTAAATAACCCAGTCATGCAGTTTATAAATAGCAGATGGGACTGATGTGCAGCAGTCCTGTTTCCAAACCAGCAGCTTCCAGCCTTCCTACTACACCCTGACAACATTCAACTTCTTGGTCATTCTTGGTAGAAGGGAGCTTAGAGAGGCACACAGTTGCTTAAAAAAAAAGTGACTAAATGAATACACTGAACTACTCTTTGCCGTCTGTAGGAGTAGGGAGTTCTGATTTCTAGTATTCCATTGTATAAATAAACCATAATTTATTCATCCATTCACTTCTTCATGAGGGTTGTTTGTTTATCATTGTCATAAATAAGGCTGCTATAAGCATTATGTCCAAACCTTTTAAGAAATCGCTGCATTGTTTATCAAAGTAACTATACCTTTTATGTTCCTACCAACATTATATGAAAGTTGAAGTTGTGGTCAAGGGATGGGACAAGGGCGAGGATTCCCATACATGGGCAGGGGCTTGTGGGTTTGATCTTCTAGGATGCCAAAGGATGGAGCTCCAGGCTTTGATATCATCTTGACCAGCCATGGAACAGAAGAGGAAGGGGATTGGTGGTGAGGATTTTAGTTGTCAGCAGTCAAATAGCAGACATATCACAATTTACCCTTGATGTTTGAATCATGGCTGAAACATGCCACATTTCACTTAATTGAATTTGGGCTTAAGTAAGCCAGTAAGGTATAGAGTGAGACCTATAATCCAAAGCCCGTAAGGAAGATGGAAGTTTCACTGAATGTCTTGTTCAAGACCCTAGCATTGTGTATCCTGAGAAGGAAAATGAATGCTTTGATTACTGTAAGTCATCCTTGGAACTCACTTATTAAGTGATGCCTTAATAAATATAGAGACATGTGTGACCTTGATTTATATTTTGGTATCTGTGAGGCAAGAGACTCCTATTAGTGTTTTGTGTGTGTGTGTGTTTTATCCCCAAGGGGGAAGCCTTGGCCATTGGCAAGACCAGATATCCAGACCATTAGCAGTGGCTCAGGAGTTTGTAAAAATGTATAGAATGGGTCAGTTGTTCAGCGCATCCAGTGCTGAGATAACTGTGCAAAGTTTGGCCAATTTTGCTTATCCTTGGGTCCCATTCTTTATCATAGATGCCTTTCTTAAGGGATGAAGATCAGCAACATTCCACTGAGCTCCATGATGCTCATGGTGATGATATTGTCTGTAAAGTGTATGAACTTTAATTGCTTTTATTCCATTTACTCTAAGGCAGTTCCCAGGTAACTAAGAGGCCTGGGAGAAGGGAGATCTCATCCCACCTGGCAAGGGACCTAAGACAGAGGAGACCATGGGCCAGATTTGGCTCCATCCTATAGCAAGAGTGCCTCAGTTGATGTACCAAGTTTGCAGGATATGCTTCCATGATTCAAGGTATAATATGTACTTGGGTACAGAAGATCACAGGCTTAGGATCTCTATTTCCAAGAAAGCCTAGTATGTGTCCAGCAATTGCTGCTCTAGTGGATATAGTGTGAGGCTGAGGTGGCCATTTTCTTGCATCATGAAAGGCTCATGATCAATTTTTGGGCATCATGGGTGGTCCAGAGACTCTGGAAGGCATAAGAAGAGTTGCTAAAGGATTTATAGTGAAAAAGTCTTTGGAAGGCACTAAAGGGATGCCTATTGCATTACAATTCAGACAGATTTTAGGACCTTTTTTGGAGGGGGTCCCATTCAGGTGGGTCGTTTGCAAGTAACAACATATATTGGCTCAAGTAAAATTTGTAAAGAAAGAATAAGTTGGCTCCAGAATAATAATTTAAAAAAGGCCTAAAAACAAATAAATACTTGGGTAACAATGTGAGTACTGAAAGGATCAATAGCTGTATTTTGACAACGTCAAGAAGGAAGCAGCCCTTTGTTTACCAGAAATTTTTCAGGAATTTTACCACAGTAACAGTGCCTTGTATTATGTGTAGGGCAATGGCTCACCCCCCTTTGTGAGCTTTTTTTTGGTGAATATTTTTCTTGAATGATTATTTCTAATGAATTTTCTCAGGGGAGAATGTCATCAATAAAATGTCATACCTGTGCTCCTGGAGAAAGGTGTAGATGTGGTTGAGACCTGGCATGCAAAAACTGTGAGTGTTGGTAAGGTTGCTGACATGCCTCCTGGATAGCAAGGGAAAGATGTCTTACGTTCTTTCAAAGGTGATTGCACAGCGTGGCTGAGAGGCTGTTGAAATAGGTATTGATAGACATTAGTCAAATCTATAATAGCAAAAGAGTGCTGATTGGATGAAATTAGTAATATTGAGTATGGAAGCATTAATGGAAGGGACTACAGCATTAAAATGGTAATCACTATGTGGTGTCATTTATTCTTTTGAGATTTAAGAACACTCCAAAGTGGACTATTAAATGGAGAAGCAGTGGGCATTATCATTCTTTCTCTGAATCAGTTTTGCAAAATAGATTCTAATCCTTGAAGGCCTTGTTTTAATTTAGATTGGGCCATACTAATCATTTTAACTGGGAGAGATGGTCCGTCGGGTCTCATTGTATCAAGCCAATTTGTAAGTCCCTAAGACTTAATTTAATTTAAATTTATTACTCATTGAGTCAGAGTGTCCATGCTCACTATGGGATATAATGGGGGTAGTGGTTGATACGATTATGGGAAATTTAGGTCAAGAAATAGTTCTGATGGTTAGGGGAAAGCATCTCACCCTATCCATTTTATGTTTAAGAAGGCCTCTAATATTGTAGAGGATTCTTTGATTAAATTTAGTGGGATGACAAAGTCTAAGTGTAATTTGAGCCCCAGTATTGATTAAGGCCATGAATGTTTGCCAGTTAGTACATTTCATCAGATGTTGGAGTTAATTCTGAACCTGTGTTGTAGAGACACAAAGCCAATGATCTTTTATTGTATTAGTTCTTTTAGTAAATTTTGGATTTCAAATTGGGCCCAATTACGGACCTTCGTATCAGTTTTTTGTTGTTTTTGATTCCTGCCTTTGTATCCAGGTTTCTTCTTTCCTTCTTTTTTTTTCTTTTTAAGATTTTATTTATACACTGGAGAGAGAGAGAGAGAGAGCATGAGGTGGGGGGAAGGTCAGAGGGAGAGGCAGACTCCCTGTAGAGCAGGGAGCCTTATGTGGGACTCCATCCTGGGACTCCAGGATCACGACCTGAGCCAAAGGTAGTCGCTTAACCAACTGAGCCACCCAGGTGCCCTCTTCTTTCTTTTTTCCTGCCCCCGCCCCCACGCCCGTTGGATATAGTTCTATGGGTATGAAGGTGGGCTACCCAACTCATATTCATACATTTCTTCTCCTGGAGAACCTCTAATCAGTATCATGTGGATTAGAAACATGATAGTGGCTGATTTTAGGGCTTATGGCTCCCAGTTTATAGAGTGTGTTTAATTCATCCCTGTGCTGTGCCTCAGGCATGCCATGGGTAATTTTTTCCTGTAATCCCAAAGATCAGAATCTGGTGCAAAAAGGCATAGGCAGCAGTAGCAATAGAGGTGTTTAAGAGTCCTGGTGAGGGGTGTGGATGTAAGTACACCACATGAAGCCTTCTCTGTACCCCCCTTATCTCCCCCACCCCCCCACCTCCTCCTTAATGACTTCTCTTTCATGGCGACTATATTTCCTGTAGAATGTAGTCTTTTCTCTGTCCAGCAGTATCCTCCTGTCCTTGAATGCCAAGTATTGAAACTTTTGACTTATGTTGGGTAAATCTGTAACAATGGCTTGGTAAGACTTCACAAATGCCAGAGGGTACAAGCTCTCAGTTATGAGATGAGTAAATTCTGGGTTTCTAACATCCAATATGGTGTATAGTTAATAATGTTGTATTGTATACTTAAAAATTCCTAAGAGACTAGATCTCAAATTTTATCAGCGCGCGCGCGCACACACACACACACACACACACACACACACACACACACGGTTATGTGAAGTGGTGGATGTGCTAATTAACTTGATTTTAGTAATCATTTACATATATATATATATATATACACACATACACACACATAAAATCATCATGTTGTAACCTTATATATATAATTTTTATTTGTTAGTTATGTCTCAGTAAATCTGGGAAAAAATGAAATGGCTATATGATACATTAAAAATAAAAACTAACAAAAAGAGTATTATGCCATTTGTTTTTTTTTTTTTTTAAAGATTTTATTTATTTATTTGACAGACAGAGATCACAAGTAGGCAGAGAGGCAGGCAGAGAGAGAGGAGGAAGCAGGCTCCCTGCTGAGCNCAGAGAGGCAGGCAGAGAGAGAGGAGGAAGCAGGCTCCCTGCTGAGCAGAGAGCCCGATGCAGGGCTCGATCCCAGGACTCTGGGATCATGACCTGAGCCGAAGGCAGAGGCTTTAACCCACTGAGCCACCCAGGCGCCCCTATGCCATTTGTTTTGAAGAGAAATTTGAAACCATGCAGTACAAAGTAGCAGTCATTCTGGGTGATAGGAATGTGAATATTTTTTTTCTTTTTGATTGTTTTATAGTCTATTTTTCTTAGTGACTGAGAATTAATTATGTAAATTTAAAAGATAAATTTTGCCAGTAAAGGCATTTAAACAGGGATTCATATCCCTTGCTGCTCCCCAAATATTTTTTTTTCCAAATATTTTAAAATATTTTTGACCTGATACATGGATGGGCCAGGAGGTTTAAAAAAACAAAAAACAAAAAACAAAACAAAACCAAGGCTTTAGAGCAGGGAAGGAATAAAATTAAGGTATTTGAAAACCATGAATGAAATTATTGTGGCTTTTCCTCATAGTGGCATATGCTATAATTATATTTAAATGGTCCCAATGTCTCTTAGTTCACCTCTGAATAATATTAACGGAAAAAATTTGTCTTGTGGCATAATTTACATGAAATAGTCCCTCCTTCTCCACTTACACACCTGAGAATCACCACTTGGAAAATAGATTAGATTATCTTCCCTTATTATATGATGTATCATTTCTATCATTGCCTGTAGAACCCTAATAAGAAAGAATCTTAATAGTATTTGCATGATAAAGCAAAAGCTGTTACTAAGTAGACATAGTTCTGTATAGTCATTAGATTTGAGTTTACTGGAAGGGCTACCATATGTTGTGTTGTCAGAATTGTATTCCAAGGCCCATCAATTTCTATATGGAGTTTTGTTATTCTGTAATTAGTGTTGTAATGCTGACTGCTCTTGAGTGCTGTAGGTACACATGAAGATAGAGGAATAGATGGTGGGAGAAAGTTGGATTATTTAATTTATTTCTCAATTAAAACTGACACTTTGGGTAGAGAAATCTGTTGTCTTATCTGTTTTTTAAAATTTTTTTATGGTTCATTTACAGCTGTGTTTATTGTTTTAATAAGTAAATATATTATCTCATTAGGGCAGCAGTTTTATAAATACAGCATAAGTTACTCATCCACCCACAACACGTATGCCCCAAATGGAACCCCAAGAAGAAGATTTATTAAACCCAATGAAGTTGAAGGGTAGACCTTGTCGGGTAAAGGCTGTAGGCATCATGAGGTAGTCATAGCAAAAAGCAACATGTTGCCTTTTATGCAGTGACTAGCACTGGTTGCAAAGGTTTATTTATTCATTTGTTTTCTGAATTCTCTTAATAAATCTGTTCAGAAATATGGGTTGTGGTGCTTATGGGTGGCTTAGTTGGTTCAGCATCTGGCTCTTGATTTCAGCTCAGGTAGTTATCTCAGGGTCATGAGATCCAGCCCCAAGTCAGGCTCCAGGCTCTATGCTGGGTATGGACATAGTACCTGCTTAAGATTCTCTGTCCCTCTCGTTTTGCCTCTCCCTTCACTCAGACATTCTCTAAAAAAAAAAAAAAAAAGAGGAAAAAAGAAAAGAAAAAAAGAAATGTGTGATTGTTTCCCAGCAACAAATGTGTATGGCAAACTACCACTCAGATTGCAGATGGGCAATAAGTGTACTGCAGCCTACTTCACATACTCTCTATAGTGCATACTGACATGAAGGCTGAGGAGGGGAGACCCAAGCCAACCTCTGGTGCCATAATTTAAGTTTTAAAACCTCCAGCCTTTGGATTAGGAAGAATAGTCTTTATTCTCAAACAGACATCTGCCCTGGTAAATTCTAACAGCATCTCCATTACTTGGGATGGTGATGAGTGCTTACTATTTTCTTCCTATTCAAATCCCAGCTTGTTATCTGTAAGACTGGTGAAGAGTCCAGTAAGAAAGGGGTGTTGTCTCTAAGCAAAATAGGAATATAACTTTCTCTCACTATACCTCCCCTCACCTTGCATTTAAATGACCCAGCAGTGTAAGTTCTCATTGCCAATGAACAGTGATTGAGAACCTGCCAGGTGGAAAGTCACCATGCTGGGCAATGTGGAGGACACAAAAATGAGGTACACATGGTGCTCTCATTTGATACATACACTTCTGTTCTTGTATGTGTTTTTGTGTTCATTAATTTATGTCTATTTAGAAATAGCTTTTATTTATCTATTTGTAAAAAGCTGTCTTAAAGCCTTAGAAGCAGTACATTATACAATGTACAAATAACAGAAACCCATAAAACTCAAATGGTTTGGTAGGAGGAGATATGTTACAGCTCTTCTGCCCTGACAAAAGGAAATTAAGTGAAGTTTTTAACCATGTTCCTGTATTTTTTACAGGAACTCTTAAAAATTTGACATTTAGTTTTTATGATAGGAGGGTGAAACAGCCTGATAAAGAAGAGGTCTCAGGTTTATTGAAAGCGTAGATGTCCTACATGTGACTCCACTAAAAATACTGATTTTGAAAGTAGACAATTCTTCTGTAGGTGTCCATACCTAAGGTCTACTGAAATACACATTTTGGAAGAATGTGTTAGTGCTAGAGAAAAGATGTTTTTCATGAACTTTGGCTAGCTGAAGCACCTCGGGAGGATACAGAGTGAGGAGTATACAGACAATCCTGGAAAACACCAATGTTGAATATTTAGTTATGGAATGTGTGACTTGAGTTTCTATGGATCCACATAAGATGGACCTGATCTTCACTCATATTTCAACTAAATATTAAGTTTGAATTTGTTAATTTCCCGGGGATTAGTCTGGGAGAAGGGACTCTAGGCATAAGAAAGAGTTCCTGCAACAGTTAGAAAAAAAGAAACAAACAAAAAAGGCAAGTGAGGTAGATTGTAGGGAAAGAAAAAGAAACAAACAAAAATGGCAAGTGAGGTAGATTGTAGGGAGAGAGATGGGGAAGAGGTTGGAGCAATAACATGGTAGGTGATGGTATGAGAAGCAAGGGATGTACACATGAAGTCCTTACTATTACTTCTTGCTAATACTGAATGTTCAAGTATGTTAGTAGTCACTTTTATTTTTATTGTTCTTTAATAGGTTAAGATGTTGATTCTTTTTAAAGATTTATTGAGCATCAGTTGACAATTAGAATCATATATATTTAAATGTGATGATTTGATACACATAAACATGCAAAATGATTACGAAGATCAAGATAACACATTCGTCATCTCCCATAGTTGATGTTGTGTGCATGTGGTGAGTAGTCACTGCGCTGTGTATTAGATCATCAGAACTTATTCTTCTTATAACTGACAATCTGTAATATTTGACCACTGTCCTCTCCCCATCCATTTCTCTCACTCTTCAGCCCCTGGTAATAACAATTCTGTTCTGTTTCTGTGAAATCAAAATTTTTAATTTTTTTGGATTCCACATAAAGTGAATATTAATGTTAATTTTGCTAAAGATTTTTTTTTCCTCCTACCAAAATTGTGTTGGTTTAAAGAAGAGCAACAGAGAGGTGTGAAGCTAAGAATGGGTCCTGGGAGAAAGCTTCTCCTCAGGGCAGTGTTCTGCCACAGGGACTTGCCAGGTTATCAGGTGCTGAGAAGAAATCATTTCTTTTCTGAACCAAGGAGCTGGACTTGTTGGCCTGGCTTTGAAGAACAAGGTGTTGCTCCCAAACATACTTATTCAACTTCCCCACCTCTTTAAGAAACAAAGTTTGCTTTATGATAGTTTCATTGAATTAGGACAAGAAGAGAAATCCATAAACCTGTGATATATGTGTGGTATATGATCAAAATTGTTTCCATATGCTGCTTTATTTAATAGCTTTTCTTCAAAGTTTTCTTTTGGGGTTCATAAGTGAATACCTCCTCAATTAAAGTATAACTTCCAAGAAAACCAAGGGCCTTGTCTTTAAAACAAATAACATGCATAGTGTTTTTCATTTCCTCACCCACACCATTTTGTTCATATCTTCACAATAAATTTAGTGAGGTGGGTCTTGCTAACGTCTCCATTTTCAAGGTCAGGTAAGCAAAGCTTTGATGAGGAGCCTGGCAAAGACTGTGAGCTAGGTAGTGTGTCAGATGTTCTGAGACAGAGTCTTCTAAATGTACACAATTTTTTTTTTTTTAAAGATTTTATTTATTTGTTTGACAGACAAATCACGAGTAGGCAGAGAGGCAGGCAGAGAGAGAGGAAGGGAAGCAGGCTCCCCGCTGAGCAGAGAGCAGATGCGGGGGCTCATGTACACAATGCTTTTGATGCCTTTTCTTTCCATCTTCAGATCAAGCAAAAGAACTGGCTCATGTAAACATTTATTAAGTACTTTTGATTGAATAATTTATGAATACTAGTGCTGGAAGGGATTAGAGAATCTATTTGTAATGTAAACTTCTAAATTTAAATGTCACAGGTCTGAAAAAAATGCAGACTATCAATGTACAAGGAATTCTACCCAGCAAAGCAGCACCCAGGTCAAGAAATAGATTACCCAAGCACAAAGTTATCTCTGGTGCCTGTTTGCATGAATCCTCCACACACAAAGGGTATCAAGCCTTCCAACAGAGCAGATGAGTCTTGCCTGTTTTTTAGTTTTAGAGAACTAACATACCACATGCATGTATTTTGTGGCTGGCTTATTTTACTCAATGTTTTATTTGTGAGATTCTTCCATGTTGTTCTGTGTGGCTGTGGTTCTTTATTTTCACTGATGCATAGCGTTCTACTCTATGCTCTTGAGCTGCTTACAGTTTGGGCAACTGTGAGAATTGCTGCTCTGAATATATGTATATTTGAGGGGTTTTTTGTGTGTATGTGTATGTGTGTGTGTGAACATATGTATGCATTTCTTTTTTATATATATGTGCAGTTATTAATTTATTTCCAACTTTTGATTATACTTGCCAACAAATTTTTTTGCACTGTTCACAGTTTATTTGAAATTAAATTTTTCTGAATTCTACTCAAAATCTTACAATCCAGATTCCTTTACAGTGATCAGTTCCCCAAAAACCATTTTATTAGTATTCTCTGTCATGAACTTACTAAATATTTTGCATATGAAGTCTTGACAGACAGCCTGCTCAATCTCATGACTTCGTTTTTTTTATCACTTTTTTTGTATTATTTTAAAACTTTATTTTATTTTTTTCAGTGTTCCAAGAGTCATTGTTAATGCACCACACCCAGTGCTTCATGCAATACGTGCCTTCCTTAATACCCACCACCAGGCTCACCCAACCTCCCACCTCCCACCCCTCCAAAACCCTCATTTTGTTTCTCGGAGTCCACAGTCTCTCATGGTTCATCTCCCACTCCAGTTTCCCCCAACTCACTTCTCCTCCTCATCTCCCATTGTCCTCTGTTATTCCTTATGCTCTGTAAGTAAGTGAACCATATGATAATTGACTCTCTCTGCTTGAGTGACTTATTTCACTCAAGATAATCTCCTCCAACAGACGACTGGAGGAGATATGTATGCATTTCTGTTGTGTGTAAATGTTATCATGGAATTTCTAGGGCTTGAGGTTGCATATGTTCAGTGTTAGTGAATACTTACAAATAGTTTTCCAATATGGTTGTACAAATCTACACTCATTAACAGTGTATGGAGGTGGCCATTGTTCCACATATTTGCCAACTCTGTATTTTGAGTTTTTCTTTTCCTTTAAATTTTAGACATTCTAATGGGTACATAATATTTTCCTGAGGTTGAAATTTTAATTATCAGTTCTCAGAGAGCTAATAACATTTATTGAGATTCTCTTTTCCCTAGAAACTGCAAAGACTGTTACGGAATAGATACAGGCAAACAGATATTTCAAACTTAATATATCCACAACAGAAATTATTCTCTCCCTATCAGTCTCATTTATACTCAATTTATTCTTTATTTTTTTCTGTCATGTTCCATGCATTCATAATCAGAAACTTTGTAGTTGCCCTTAATCCCTCTTCTTTACTTCCTACCCCTAATAAATCTCTGAATTCAAGATTTTACTTTAAAATCTCTCTTAAATGCAGGAACTTCTTTCTAAGGCACTGTCACTGCCTCAGATTTGGTCCTCATGTTCTTTTACTTTCTCATAGCTGTCTTCTCTATTGTCTGACTAGTCTACCTCCCTCCGGAGTTAGCTTCTCAAAAACACATCTGGTTATGCTGTCTTCCTGCTTAAAAGTCTTTATGAGCTCCTGGGTTCTGCAGAATTACATCGGCTCATTACGTTCTGCTCCTTGCATCTCCAGGATCATCTGCTACCACTGTTACCATTCTCATATGTTCCAGTAACAGGGGGATGATGTGCTTTCCCAGGAGAAACTGCCTAAGACACAGTATGAAAGTGCCTGTTTAGCAGGAAGCGGGAAATGCCATCTGGTGCACTAGAAGGTGCTTTGGGCCATGGAGTCTGATGATCCTGGGTTAAGATTCCATTTGTGTTGCTTAACAGCTGTTGGCATTTGGCCCATTACACAGCCTTTTATGAGCTTTAATTCACCCACCTGGAAAACAGAAATGGTAACTCTCATTCTGTGGCTATTATATGGGTTATACATAATGCTCAGGGAACAGGAGCATAATCAACAAGTGGAATGGGTTATGGAAGACAGGAAATTAAGGAAGGGAAGGTGAGGATTATGGAGGAAAAGAGCACTCGAGAATCTCATGTCCACATTTGACTTTGGCAGGAAAGATTGGGATTGATGACATGTTGATTGAGGAGGGAATATCATAACAGGTGTTAACCCTCAAACCAGATGCTATGTAAACCTGCCTGAACTAGTTAATTGAGGTATGAAGAATGTTTTTCAGAGCGGAGTGGGATTAAGATCTAAAGACTTGAGGTGTTGAGGAAACAATGTTTTATAAATGCAAGGCACAATACCGACACCCACAAACATGGTGATTTGCAAGAATATAAAATTGGCTAACTTTGGAAATCTTTCCACTGAATCAGGTAAGAGCTAGTCCACTGTGACCAGAGTCAGGGAGATAAACATGGCCATTGGGCCCTAGTCCTCTGAATCAGTGAACTAATGCCAGTGAGGAGACCTAAACAAAAGGAACTTAAGAATTACATACAGAGCCATACAGGATAGCTGCCATAGTCCTACCATGCCTTCCCACTAGTCAAAGGACTGTTGACACCTCCCACAAATTTTCCCACTTATTATCTCAGGTCGAGTACAATAGACATCTGCTTCCTAGGGTTGCTGGGGGAATCTCTTCTCACTTAATCAACTTTCCCTGCACAATTATATCAAGACTTACTGTGTCCTGTCATCCCTATGCAGATACTTTTGATGCATGTGGGCTGCATCAAAAGATAACACCACATTTCTGGGCAGTGTAATGGGATCATTTTGTTGTACACTTCTGAAGTCTTGTGACTATCAGATACAAGAGTATTAAAAATAAAACATACGTGGTGCCTGGGTGGCTCGGTTAGTTAAGTGTGGCCTTCAGCTCTGGTCGTGATCCCAGGGTCCTGGAATCGGACCCTGCATCAGGCTCTCTGCTCAGCAGAGAGGGGGGCATGCTTCTCCTTCTCTCTTTGCCAATTAGTGCTATCTTGGTCAAATAAAGAAATAAAATCTTAAAAAAAAAACCAAATAAACAAAAACCATAAGATGGCTTCTAGGCATGCTATAATAACTCTTTTTCCAAGCATTGGGCTGTCAAGTCCTGAGAGTCTGTGAATTCAACTTAGTTTTTAATTCTACAATACACACAATTGAAATTTGAGTGTGATTTTCAGTGAAATAAGAGATTATTTCAGGGACATATAGATCTCCTATGCTTTGTCAATTGGACTAAGAGTTTAAAGCCTTGAGCTTTTCACTCTCTTTCTGTATGCTCTCTAGTATAGTAAGAAGATAGCCCAGTCCATATGCATCAAAAGCCGATGCTTGGTTTCACAAGTACATTTAGATTCATGATAACAATCAACCACAGGTGACAATTTAATTAATCTTGATGCATGGCATTCTGAGAATTAATGATTTCTCTTTTCCCATTGGCGAGGAACTCCACACATTTTTCAAGGTCAAGAATACTGTCCAACCAATCCATCCATCTTGTTTATGAGTTTTTGTTTCTTGGGATTATGTTTTGTATCAATATAGTATCTGACTCACGATCCAGTTAGAAAACAGAAATCATACTAAATATGGCAACAAAAAGAATTTACTGTATTGAATTGGATAGAGAAGTATTAGAGGATGGAAAGATCAAAATAGAGCACTAAAGTAGAACAGAGTTATACCCATAAGGACTGAGGCATGAAGGTTAGGGGTTGGGCTTTCCAGAATCTGCAAACTTAGAGAAGGTGCCATTGGGAAATGAGACTCAGACCGTTGAGTGTGGAGTGCTATGTAGCTACAGCTAATAGCACAGGAACACAGAGAGGGGGCTTTGCAGGGATAGGGTCCAAACTCTGAAGAGGAAATACTGTATGGCTACTGTTGATTACCTCAGAAGATCAGAAGTTGGGCACTACAGAGTTTGGGTCCAGACCTTTGGGAATGGGCAGTCTTCCAGGAAATGCTAGTACTTATGAAGGAACACAGTGACGTCGTTTCCTGGAGGACTACAATTACTGGAAACTGGGGCTAATAGCTCCCGATGTTGAAGGGCCATTGCTGGAATGAGCCTGGAGTGAAGCTGATGGGAAGAGCCGCTTTCTGACTTCTAGTTTCAATCTAGCACACATATCAGTGGAACTGAACAGGAAGCCATCTGAAAGAATTAGAAATACAGTTTTCCAAACTAAGGGTTTTGGAGGGGAGGAGCTTGGGGGGTTGGATGAGCCTGGTGATGGGATTATGGAGCGTATGTATTGCATGGAGCACTGAGTATGGTGCATTAACAATGAATTCTGGAACACTGAAAAATAAAATGAAATAAAATGAGAAAAAAATTAATACAGTTTTCAGAATTCCAATCACATCATTATAAAGAAGAACATAGGTAGATTGATTTAGATATGAGTGATAGAACTTAAACTTACTGTGGCTTTTTAAAAAAGATTTTGTTTTGTATTTATTTGACAGAGATCACAAATAGGCAGAGAGGCAGGCGGGGGTTGGGGAAGCAGGCTCCCTGCTGAACAGAGAGCCCAATGTGGGGCTCAATTCTAGGACCTTGGGATCATGACCTGAGCCCTGAGCCAAAGGCAGAGGCTTAACCCACTCAGCCACCCAGGCGCCCCCTTACTATGGCTTTTAAATAGTATCTGTTTATAAAATTGAAAAGGAATTGGTCAGCTCAAGTGCAGGGAAAGGTATAAGGTTGGGATATGGGGAAGAGTGAGAATGACCATAAAATGTTAATGTATTTATATGTAAGAGGAAGGCAACAGTTATGTGTCAGAAAAAGTTCAATATTCTATGAACCTAGTTAAGGAAAATGTGTATGTGTGTGTGTGTTTGTGTGTTTCTAGGTTCTTTTCCCCCCTATAATTAGAACTTGAATTATGAATAATTTATATTTACCTTAAATTACTTATATCCTTGCTTTTTTGAAAATTACTTTTATTGAGTTAAGTGTGATATAGTATAATATAGCAAATCATCATAAGTCAAGATATAAATCCAGCATAAACATAAAACAAACTATGAAGTAAGGAAAGCTTATTGAGAAGTCCTTATAATGGCTTTTCCTTTATCTAGGAGGATTCATCATCTATAATAAAAAATATGTTAGAATCCTAATGTAATAAGACATTTGATTTGTCTTTGCAAGGATAAAAGAGAAGAACTATTTGAAATTTCTGACTTGGTGTGTTTTGCTTTTAAAATATACAACCATCAAAAAATATCATGGCACTGGTAAAATCTTTTTGCATAAACAGTGGTTCCATTCTCCCTGTCCAGAAAGTAAAAGGGAACAGAAAAGTCTTGCTTGAGTTCAATATTATATATCAACCATCTCTCTGGAATCAGGTAAAAGTTGGAAGAAGACCATTATGGACATGATTTAAGGAAGATCAGTGGAAGCAAAGAATGAGGAAACGCTAGTTTTGAGAGCCCACTGAAAACTGACAGTACTGATTCTGAGTTTTCCTCAAACTGTTGTGTTGATAAATATTGTATGTTGTTGCCATGTAACCCTGGGTAATCAGGAGAGAGGACCACTGAAGTTATCTGGGTGTAAAAGGAAAGCATTTTGCAAATGATCCTTGGTAGACTGAAATTTTCCTGCTGCAACATTTAAAGGTTCTGTGTATCTTTTTAAATTGAGCCCTTTAAGAGAATTCCATGAATGATGATCAAGGTCAGGGCATCCTGATAATACAAAGCAGAGAGAGGAAAACTACCTTCTCTCTAAGAGGAACTGAGCTTTAAAGCTGCAAAGAGTTCTTTGAGGTTAAATAGCATATTCTTAATCCCAGAGATCATGATTTTTCTAGAAGAAAGTTGTCGTTCTAAAATTCTAGGTGGGAAGATGGGAAATGAGTCCCAATTTGTGTTTATTGTTCTTGGAAAGTTAAAAAAAAAAAAAAAGGCAGATTCAAAAATAAGCAAGTGAGCAAAAAGGAGGTATACAGATTTTCATCTTGATTTTGGTGGATACTTCTCAGGTTTGCCCAAAATGCCATTTTCTGGGTGGCAAGATTTTTCCTCTTAAATTAGCAGTGGGTGCTTTTCTATCCATTCACAATTCCTTAAGGAAAAAAAACGAATGTGAAATCACATGAAGAGACTAGAATCAAAGGCAGCTGCTGATGGTGTGATCTGGGGCTTGGCTCCTTCACACTTACTTGGATTCAGAGTCTAGAGTGGCTTCCTGCTTTATGAGCTCTCCACATTGCTCAATGTTCCACTGCCAGAATATAACTTCCAACTACTGATTTGCAAGTCAATTGAGTGAGTACCTTCCATCAAGCCAAAAATATCAAAGCCCTGGCAATCTCCCTATCTATGGATACACATTCTTTGGACATGGACATTCTGTGACCTCCCATGAGGAGCTCAGGTGCACTGATGCCAGCAGTGGGTAGGATGCTGGCTCTGCAGATTTAAGATGAAGGAGGCACAACTCCTGCCCTTAAGATGTTCACAGTCTTCTGAGGGGAGACAGAAGACTATATATATGTAACAAAGAAAAAGCTAAAATAAAGGTATCTTCAGGTTATGTTGGGAGCACAGTGGAAGAGTAAGGATAGGGTGGGATGGGATAGGGCAAGTGGGAGAATATTCTTGAGATATGTGGTCTCAGTCTTGAAATATGAGGAGTAACAATAATATTAACATCAAGAACCAGTACCGGTAAATGCTTATTGTGTGCCAGGTGCTAAGTGATTTTTGGGTGGTATTGTGTTCAATCCTCAACACCACCATGAGATAGATGCTATTATTATTATTATTATCATCATCATCATCTCCCTTTTATGGATTAGAAAATGGAAACTCAGGGGAGGGGGTAAGCATGAATAGAGCATTCAAACTTTTCTGTGACGGGCCAGATGATAAAATTTTTGGCTCAGTGAGTCCAATGGCCTTTGTGACAATTACTCAATCCTGCCATTGTAGCATGAAAGCATTCATGGGACAACATGTAAATGAATGAGTGTGGCTGTGATAAAATAAAGCTTTATTCCCAAAAACAGGCACGGGAACAGATTTGGAAGGTCTGAAAGTGAAGATGCCCAAGGTGTGGGGTATGTGGGTCTGGCATCCAGATGAGGGGTGGGAATTTACAGGAGCTAATGAGGTCTTTGACTCTAACCATTTTCTCTTGTTGGAGATTTTGGGAGGGGATTTTATTACCAGTTGGACTGCCAAATTAGATGCCATAAATACTTCCTCTGCATGTTCTAAGGGCTCAGCAGTGTGTTAGGTTAATGGATCTTATTATTATTTTGCATTATAATGATGACACATGGGTAAGTGAACTTTGTGAACTTCTTCAGTATTTAAAGCTATGATAGGTATTTTCTCAGAGAGAAAATAAATCACTGCACAATAATATGTGAGACATTGTCAGGATTTTAAATTAAATATGCATTTATAAATACATGTAGCTTTGTATATTATAATGTATATAAATATTTTTAAAGTATACATTGATTGTCCTAGGTTTGGTTTACCCTATACAAAGAATACAGTTTCTGGTTTCTCTAATTAGGGATTATTAGGAAGCTGTTTACTGGAATCTGAAACTATTACCACGTAGAAAGAGCAGTAATCATTCTGAGTTATGTTGCCACTGCTCGTTTCCAGAATTTGGTTTCACATCTCCAGGCCTGGTTGGTGAGAGTCATAAAGGTAAATGAAACATACCTGGTCCTGTAGTCCTTGGGCTTATAGCCTAGTGATAGAGATAGAATTAGCCAATTACCCATGGCACTGAAAGCGTATTTATAACTGTTATTTATATTACAAAGGGGAATGGCTTTATGAGAACCTGTAACGTGGGGATTTCTCCCAGTGAAAGGCTAGGGAGTCAGGAAGGCTCTCATCAATCCAAGAAGCCGGGGCGATTTCAGTGGGGCCAGCTCTGTAAACTGTGCCTCAAACAGATACTCCTTCTTTGAAGTCTCACCCTTCCCTTGCAGCTGAAGATACAAACATGCACAGGGAGAGGAAGGCACATTACCAGGGGCTCATCTGCAACCAACTCCAATGCCAACGGCCTAACCTTCTCTTCTTGTGTTAGCATTGACAGGAATTTATTGTATCTTTGGGATAGAGAATATATCAGCCCATATATTAGTTTTTGAAAATAGGCAGTATTTTCTGCTTTGCTCAGCCCACACTGACTAATGGGAACCTTAATAGCTTCAGAACATTTCCTCAAAGTGAAAACCTAGGGAAATTCATATTACATGAGTTGAATATGGGAATTCTCCTGCTATTAAGGGTCCCAGATATTTTTCAAAATGGGCCTTTCATTTCCCTCAGAGAGAACTGCAGAAAATGAGGCCTGTTTTAGTATAAATCCTCTCTATATGACAACATTTTAAAACAAATTATAGAAAAAATAATTTTTCCCTCTCTTTTGAGATTTACTCTAAAAATATATTTGAATTGTAGACATGTGTACAATAAATCAGAAGAGATAGTTTTCCTAAAAGTGGCTTTCTTTTCTTCCATATTATGGCCTGAGTTGTGTCTCCCTCCGCACCTCTCACCCCCGGTTCACACGTTGAAATCCTAACCTCCAGTACCTCAGAATGGAATTGTATTTAGAGATAAGCTTCTTATGAAGATAATTACTTTAATGAAGTCATCATGGTGGGCTTTAATCCACTATGTCTGGTGCCATTATAAGAAGGGGAAATTTGGACAGGGACAGAGAAAAGATGGCCATCTACAAGTCAAGGAGAGAAGCCTCAGAAGGAAACCTCTGCTGACCTCAGATTTCTGGCCTCCAGAACTGTGAGAACAATAATTTCTGTTGAGTCTCTCAGTCAGGGGTACTTTGTTGCGTCAGCCCAATCAAACTAGTACATTCCTTAAAAAACAAGCAGGTGAAAGCTAACCCCAAATTACAAGGAAAGTGAATTTAGGAACTCACTTTGACTAGGTTGTAATTTCGCACTGGTGTACCTAGTTTGTTTCCTGGGAACCACTACGGGATCATTTCTCACAACACGATTGTTTTTGCTTTGCTCCCTCTGCGTGACACACCATGTGGTAACTGTATTTACTTATCCCTCCATCTTCTCTGGATTTAATCTGAAATAGGACATTTACTACATCGATATTTAGCATTACAATTATTAGAGATGTCAGTGTAAAGGACTGCATTTCAGGAAAGAAGCATGCCGCAGCCAAACAAAACTAATGCTGACCATATAAAATGAAGACCTGCGTGCATAACAATGAAGAGAACTGCTCTGAGGAGAAACCATCAGCATCTCCAATTCGAAATGCAAATCTAAACTCCTGCTAGTTATTCAATGTCTTCCTGAGAGCCATGGCTATTTCCAGAATAGGGGAGTCTGGTCGCCAGAATATTTGCCTCAGAATTCCCTAAATACTAAGTTGCCTTACATTAAAAATACAATCCAGTTTATGGAAATGAAACCACCCCAGCATAGCAGGAATGTGACTGATAACTCTTGTGTAGAGTAACAGCCACACTGTGAGAACTGAGTGGATTGTAGTGGCTCAGTAGGGTCCTTTCCCCAGGAGAAATATGGTAACTGTGTAAGCACGCTTTTACCCATAGACCCTTCTGGTGTGAGGAAGCTAACGTGTAACCTGAAAAGGTTCTTCCAGTCATCTCTGGGTATCAGCCTTTTAGAGCTGCTGCTCTGCCTGCAGTGGCTCTGGACAGCAGTGAAATTAGGGAGCATGGCCAACACAATCAAAGATGGTCCTGGCTCCAAGGAGATCCTAACACCAACAAGAATGTGTTTGAGGTTTTAGTGCTTAAGTTCCTTTGGCTGTCACTCCCTGAAGATGACAGAGGATTCTGCCCATTACATGTTGTGCAGCCTTTGGATGAGATCATTGTCCTTCTGTAAAAATCAGAGCTGAGGGTTGTGCCCTTAGTTTCATCTTCCACTGCTTTAAAAGGTTTAATTTGAGGTTAAAACCTTTTTATCTGTATTAATATGAAAGAAGTACCAAAAAACTTTCCCTTTGAGTCTCCAAGAAAAGTCTGGCTTCAGTTAATACCATGATTAAAAAAAAAATCTTGCCTTTTGTGCTTTATTGACAATCTCTCCAGTTCAATACTATATTTATTTAAGGTCACCACGTACGGATCTTATAGGGCATGCAGAAGGTAAAGACTTGGTGGGTCAGGACCCTCTGATTCTGTCCTGGTTTCATTTATATGTGAATCCAGGGCAGTGCTGGCTTTTAGGGTGTGTAACCAGGATAGCTACAAAGGTCTTCACACTCAGAGAAGAGCTTCCAGGCTCAGGGTTTAATGCTGTTCAATTAGTGTCATGAAATTCTTAATAATTTGATCTATGACTCTGTGTTTTGTAAATGAAATTTAATGGGACAATGGAGTATGCACTGGGGACTGGGAGTCTTGTTCATGTGCTGTGCTGTCTGCCTCTCTTAGATGGGTTCTCAGCCTGCTCCTTAGGCTCTCTGTGGTGGCTGCTGACACCCTCCCTCCCCAGTGGGGGCCTGGGCACAGGCAAGGTCTATATTCGATCTTCAGACATCCCCTTGTCCAGTGGTGTGCAACATTAAGCAGCATATAAAAACACCACAACAAGTCAAAAAGAAGTACATGGAAGAAAGAAAAAAGTCGTTTCCCCCTGATTTTTAACAAGGAACCCTACATTTTAATTTTTCATAGAGCCCTGCAAATTACATAGCTTGTTCTGACCTAAAGACATTCTACCCAGTGATAAATAAGACATCTGTCCCCCTTGATATTTTCAGCAAACTAAAGTCTCTCTTGGTTGTGTCTCCTCTGATGTCAAGGTCTTTGTGTCTGCTGCCTTGTCAGTTCTTTCTCTCTGCCCTGCCCCAGTTCAGAGAGAGACGACCTGCTTTATGCTGCAGTCTGATTTGATATGGAATCATTCGAGTGGGTTAGCCCCCAAGGAATTTATACTGCATGTGAGGAGAAGGGACACAAATTTGTGTCCAGGAATTAAAGGAAAAATAGGTTAAGGAGGTTTTAACTAATGTAATGAGGAAAAGAAGGACAACTCTTAGAATAAAGACAGCTGAGCTAGAACCAGTCTTACTGGAAGAATAATACACACTGGGTCATTTGGTGTCTTTAATCATCAGTGTCCTAACCTGAAAACAATGAGAACAAAGATAAGACTGTATTATTGGTTTTAATAGACTGTATATATTGGTTTTAATAATATATAAGACTGTATTTATTGGTTTTAAGGAAGATATTGTGTAATTTTTAGCATCCTACAATTATAAAAAAATAAAAATAAATGTGTGCTAACTGCTTCTAAATATGTATGGTATAAGAATAACATATTCAGTCAAGGAAGGCTATAGAGTTGCCAGTGCCAAATACCCTGGAATTTGGATAGATATTAACCAGAGATTCATTTTATTCTCTCTGACGGTTGCGTGTCAACTATTTTCCTGACTGTTTTCCTCCATTAGCTTTCCTTAAAGTTTTCCAAATGATAGAGCAACTGAGGCGATCTCTGATCATCCCCAAAAGAATATTAACTGTGTACTTTATGCACTCCGCATGGCCGGGAAAATGCAGATATCTACCCCTATCGCAACAGTCATAAAGCACAGTTATGGGGAGCTGCGTCTCAGGGCACTTGCAGACACTGGTGGAAGAAACTTGGGAGTTTAATGAAGTAGGAACGGGCTATAGATTCCTTCTTTCCAAGCTGCTCAAGACTGAAAGCATGCTTAACAGACTTACTAGTGAATGCACTGGGTCCTTCCAGTAGGTAGTATTTGTACAATGTTTTAATATCTTTCCATGATAAGGACAAATACCTCTTCCATCCAGACAGCAATCCTTTATGCTGAACATTATTAAGCCTAACAAATGCAGAGCTAGGATCAGGACCCAGACCTCCTGGTTTGCAGTTACTCAGTAAACCCAACAAATTTTACTGATCACCAACTGTGCTAACTCTGAGGATACACTGGAGGGGTTGGTTGGCAGGATTTGTCCCTCTATCATGGAACTCTCCCTCTGGGAGGAGATTCACATTAATCACATAATTACACATTTAAATTAAATTTAGCCCTCAGGAGAATATCGCATCATGAGATCACAAAACAGAAAACTTTATCCTTGTTCGGGAGGTCGGGGTCAGTGAACCTGGCAGGTGACATGTGAGGCAGGATCTAGAAGAGGAGAACCAGTTAGCTAGGAGGTGATTGGGGAAGGAAGAGACAGTGGCTCAGATAGAAGTTCCCATGACAGGAGGAAGTACAGCAAGTGGGAAAACATAAAGCAGATTAGTATGGCTGGTGTGCTTGAAGCAAAGACAGAACATGGAGTGTGGTGTGAGATAAGATTGGACAAATAGGCACTGGCTGAATTACATATGAATCATGTTAATATTTCTTTTAGGAATAGCGAGAAACTATTGAAGTGTTAATTTTAAGCTGGGGAAATGGAGATAACATCAGGTTTGCTTTTTTTTTTTTTTTTTTTTTCTTTTTTCTTTAAAAGAACTCTTTTGTTTTAATCTGGACCTGGACATGATGAATATGGAATTCCTTCGAGACATCAGATGCCAATGGGACACCTGGTTAAGGGAGACCACAGCTTAGAGGAAGGCCTGTGAGCCATGTGCATACAGATGGCAGTTGATGCCTTGGGTGTGAAGAGTTTTGTCAGGGACTCAGGCAAGTAGGGCTAACCATTGCCAACATTTAATGACTGAGGTTAGGGGAAGATGAATCTAAAAAGGAATCTGATGGAAAGTGGCAAGAGTCAAAAAAAACAAAGTTAGTGCATTGGTGGTCATAGAGACCAAGAGACAAAATGTTCTAAGAAGTAGAGTGGGTCATGGTAGAATATGGTTTTGATGGGTCAGGTTAGAGGATGACTAAAATATATCCCCTGGTTTAGTGACTTGGAGACCATAATGACTTTGGTGATAGCATTGGGGTGGAGGTGGAGGGACAGAGTAGTAGTACTAAAGAGGTGAGGAAGGGAGAAAACTCTTCAGAAAAATTAGACTGTGAAGTAATACGGTGAAACCGGGGGTTAGTTGGATGAATTTACCACTACAGCAAGCATCCCTGCTTCTGAGTCTGAGCGTCTGGATTTCTACTTCTGTATTCCCTAGTTCACAAAAACACATGGGGTTAGACTTCAGGTTTTTGCAGAGACATCTCTGGGGTTCAGGGCATCATGTCTGATTCCAAAATGCCAAGAAATCCCATAGAAGCAAACCATCTCACAAAATAACCCCCCAATATTCTTATGTACCACAGTCAGGCTGCTATTGGAAGGGTGTCAAAAATGAAAAGATAATTTTCCACAACCCATAGGATATCTTTATTTTTATAAACAAAAGTACAGCTCTGGGGAATATCAGAACAAGTAATATTTCTATTAATGTGGCTGTGTTTGAAAGTAAAAGATTCACTCTCTTATATGGCAAGCAATGAGAACAATTCTGTTTTCTTAATAACCTGTTTCATTAACCAAAGCTATTTATTTCTTAGCATTAACTCACTGATCCTGACACTCAGATAAGCAGAGACTGTCTAACATATATAATTATTTATGATTCCTCCAAACCTGTCTTCTCTAAGGCTCCTTTAATTTTTAGTGAATGATCTTTATGTCAGTGAAATGTTGTACTCACTTGTCATTTTCTGGGAGCTGTAATTTAGGACCTAATGAATGTACTTTATGGGTTGCTGAAAAATGCAAAAGATCAGCAGGTAATGCTGGAGGTACAAATGGGACTTCCTGTTCAGGCCAAGAAAACACTTTTCAATGTGTCTTGGGCAAGGAAATAAAAATGGGGAGTTTTCAAAGGAAAATATTGATGGATGTTGAATACACTAAAGAGGGATGCTTGTTATGATAGTAGAGTTAATTTAATAAATAATCCTAAATAGATTAAAACCCCTTATTTATCAACTGCCACACAATTATGATGTCATATGTCATGCTATGGGTTCTGCAAGCTTATTTCATTTAATCACTGCAGCAACACTATGAATTGGACAAATTGCTTCACTTCCCTGACTTTCAGTTTATAAATCTGCAGCATGGAGATTATGATGTTGACTAAACTTATAAAACCAGTTAAAGTGGGAAAAACGAATTTGAAAAGTAGCTCTAGACTTCTACTTCTGATTTTGATGGGGTAACCAGTACCTACTTATTCTCTGACCCGAAATAACCAGAAGTCCAGGCAACATCAATGGATTTCTGGTCCATCAATGGAGAAAGGGTATTCTTTCAAAAATAAAGGTAAAACTATTGGATATCCATATGCAAAAAAAAATCAATGTTAATTCATTCCATCTACCATATAGAAAAATAAACTAAAAATTGGCTATAAACATAGATGTAAAATTTAATAAAACATCTAAAAAAAAAAAAAACAGGTGAAAGCTTACCTTGGCAGAGAGAAAGATTTTTTGGGTCCAGCACCAAAAGCATTATTCACAAAGAATTGCTAAATTATACTTCATATAAGCTAAAAGATAATTTTGGTTTTTAAAAAATACCATTAAGAGAATGAAAAGATAAGCAATAGCCAGAAGAAATTATTTGCAGAACACGTGTCTGATAAGGAACTTGTATCCAGAGCATAGAAGGAGAGCTCAAAACTCAATAATAAGAAAGCAAACAATCTAATCCAAGATTATACCTTCAAAGATGTCAAATAAGTACCCAAAGATGTATATCATCATTACCCAATGAGATACCCTTGCATATCTATTAGAATTACTAAAATTATGAAGTCTGGTCATATCAATTATTGGTGAGGCTATGGAGGAAGCAGAACTCTCATATACTGATTTTGGGAATGTGAAATAGTATAACCACTTTGGTAAACAGTCTGGCTGTTTCTCAAAAAGTTAAGATACCCCTACCATATGATCCATCATTCCTTTGTTAGGTATATTCCCAAGAACAGAGAGAGCATGTGTCTATGTAAAAGATTTGTAGAAAAAAGTTTATAGTAACTTTGTTTGTGATAGCATTAAATAGGAAACAACTTGAGTGTCCCTCAGTAGGTGAATATATAAGCAATCTGTGGTATACCGAAAACAACAGAATACTATGCATCAATTAAAATGACTTAACTATTGGGGCGCCTGGGTGGCTCAGTGGGTTAAGCCGCTGCCTTCGGCTCAGGTCATGATCTCGGAGTCCTGGGATCGAGCCCCGCATCGGGCTCTCTGCTCTCTAGCGGAGCCTGCTTCCTCCTCTCTCTCT
Source organism: Enhydra lutris kenyoni (assembly GCF_002288905.1). Lineage (NCBI taxonomy): Eukaryota > Metazoa > Chordata > Mammalia > Carnivora > Mustelidae > Enhydra > Enhydra lutris. The sequence goes on along the minus strand of NW_019154096.1, from coordinate 60,520,008 downwards.
GCCTGCCTCTCTGCCTGCTTGTGATCTCTCTGTCAAATAAAAAAAAAAAAAAATGACTTAACTATTAAAGCATGCAACAACATGAACAAATCTCAAGATGATTGTGGGGAGAAAATTAAAAAAAATGTATTATCCCTCATGGTAAAGAGTTTTAGTCAGCTACTGGCTAAAGAATAGGAGAGTAAACAGAATTGATAGTTAGACCAGAGAGGTATTTGTAAATGTGAAAACTAAAACGTAAGTAAGAACTTTTATTGCAACATCCTTATAAAAGGAAAAGATTAGAAGTAACAAATACCCAGCAACTGGAACTGCAAAGCCATACAATGAAACCACTGGAGAGACTGAGGTAGTTTTTATGTACTAGCACAGAATGACCTCTAAGATGCTGATTAAGTGATAGAAGAAAGGCACAGAACAGTGTGTTCAGGATGCAACTTGTTGGATAAGAAACTCAACAGCATACATAATTATATCATACAAAGTTTACATGGAAGGATAACCAACAAAAATATACTTATAACTGAGATGGCTACAGGGAGGAACACTGTAACTTGGGACCGGGAATAGGAGGCTAACTTTTCACTAGACAGTTTCTTATACTTTTTAAATTCTGCACCATCTGTGCATGTATTAATTTTTAAATGACAATTAGTTTTTAAATTTATTGGGAAGTTAGATGAAATTCACATAACCTAAAATTAACAATTTTAAAGTGTATGATTTGGTGACATTTAGCATGTTCACAGTGTTGGGTGGCAGTCACTTCTATCTAGTTCCTAAACATTTGCATCTCCCCAAAAGGACAACTTGTATTCATTATGCATTATTCATTGGATTATTATTCATTATCATTATCATTATCATTATTCATTGTATTAATGATTATTTTTTAAAGGAAAACAAAACAAAATAAAACCCTGACCACGGCTTGCAGAACCATCTGCCATATACACCACCACCCCCTGGTGCCTCAAACCAGTCACGCACAGTCACAGAGATCTCCTTTCTGTGCTCCTTGAATTTACTGTTTCTTTTTCTCTCCCCATTATCTTTTAACATGTTGTTCTCTTTTCTTCCAATATCAAGCTCCCCATTTTCCATCTATCAAACTATAATCCTTATGAAGTTTCCCTAAATTCACAGGCCAGGTTTTATCCGGACAGGTTTGCTGTCCAGACCAGGAAGTTCTCCCACGGCTACAGAGGTCATGAGGCTAGTTAGTGATGTCATTGGGATTCAAACCTAGAAAGACTGATGCTGAAGCTTATGCTTTTAGTAACCCAGCTTTGCTGGCCACTCACTGGCACATCTAGTTATATTCAATTCACATCCGATAGTACAAAGTTAATTTTTCATAAACACAAACCTTAGTTCTCATATACATGCAGTCTGAGTGGTGGGGCATAAGATGTGTGTCCCCTTTGGCTTCCTGCATAAAGCTCCAGAGCCTACCACAAAAAAATACACATGTAGGGTAAATTATTTTGAGCATAAATGAACACTTAGAGAGTTAGAGTAAATAGAAGCCAACCAGCCAGTCCTGCAGCGACACTAGTGAGAAGGTGAGAAGCCAGCCCTGACTATAATTCCTGTTCCTGAGCTCTACCCCATTATCTGCCTCTAATGAATCACATGTGAAATTGGAGAGGTTTTAAGGGGAAGCCACACACAGACCTTGAAACAGCCGTGAAGGATTTTTAATGCGTGCCCCATAATTTAATGCATGAGAAAACAAACTATAGAAAATTGCACAAAAGAGGTTAAACTTGCATTCCCTGATGGGGACTTCCTTTGGGATTGAGGTCCTGAGCAAACCATTTTGGATCTTTCCCTGAATAACTGATCACTGGTCACCCATTTTTAGACATCTGAATTGCACTCCAGGGTTCTATAAGCCTTCAGTGGGGAATGGGTCTGGGTTCATTGGCACGAAAACCATTCTCTTCATTGTGCATGTAATTACCTATGAAAGTGATGGCAGGGATTCTGCACCCTTTTGAGAAGTGGACACCACAGCTATATGTGCTATAAAACTGGTGCAATAAGAGAAGTAAATCTTCCATCTTGATGACAGCCTGTACCACTGAAGCTGGGGATATAGATGGCTCGGAGAAAATGGAATCTTGTAGTCTTTGACAGTGTGATTATTACCTGCTGTCAACTTCTGTGGTATTTTCACAAAAAAATTGCTCATTACACTTCATGCAGATACTAATTTTGTCATCAAATATCACTTAGGAGGACATTAACAATTTAGGAACTTTTATATTAAAATCGGCTAAAGTGACTATTTCGACAAATGCACAAGACACCGTAACCACATAGCTTTCTCATTCTGAGAAATCTGTGTGATTGCTTCAATCCCAGGGTGGAGCATTGGAGAGAGCAAGGGGATTCAACTAACAAGGCAGTGTCTGGGATTTGGAAGCCAGGGAGACAATAGCAGAATTGGAAATGGTTTACAAGGGCTCTGTGACTTTTCTCTTAGAGCAAAAATCCTCCTCTCAGCAATAGTTTTAATTTTTTACCTTATATCTTTTAAGAACTCAAATGTAAAAAATCTCATTTTTGTGAAGACTTTATTATTTGGCCAATATCACTGGCAAGGGAAAGATGTATTTTTGATGCTGTGTAGTGATGCAACAACTAGCATTCTTTACTGAGTGTTCACTAAGAAGCAGGCACTGTTCTGTGTGCTTTACACCTCCTGCCTAGATAAATTCCCAAGTGAGAAGAGCAATATTATTATCCCCATTTTACAAATGTGAAAACTGAGGCATAGGTTAACCAAGTTAAAAAACTTGATTAAAGTCACACAGCTAACCAGACATATGGCTGTTGTGACCACTGCCTTTTGCCACTTCTATTTATAGCAACCAGTAACTGAGTACTTGCTCTTGAATCTCATGTTGGTATTTTTTCACAACAAATGAGGTAGAATGCATCATTTTATAGATAATGCAACTGAGGCTTATAGAAATTAAACAACTTGTCCATACTCACCCCTGTTAGTGTAACCTAATTTTCAACCTAATAATGGAATCTAAATTTCAGTGTATTGGAGAGTGTTTAGGTTTGTTCATTTCTCTGGATATGAAATTTTTGTTCTGGTCTCCAAGGATACTACATTTCTGAATCACCTCAGCATACACAGTCCTATGCACATAGAATGATTTTTTTGGACCCTGGTAGAGAGTTTTCCAGTCTTTAGGATTAAAGACATATATTTGGTACAAAAGAGACCTTGTCCCTATCTTGGTTTATCTCCATAATGAAAAAAATCTCATGCCCTGAAACTAATTGCATAGAATTGATGTGTGAAGTGCAATTTTTTATGTGCTTCATCTTCAACTTGTTTTCCAAGAGTTTAAATCTTTGTTTCAATAAGAAGATAAAAATAAATTTTGGTGTTAGATTGCTTATGTTAATGTCTTATCTTGATCACTGTAGAATTGGAAACTTTGCTTCCAGCAGAGATGCCTATAGGAAAGATTTGGTTGTATTTTTCAAGTGTATTTACAGCAATAATAATGTGCTTGGCTTTCATTTTTTAGCACTTTATGTTAATATCTTAATTAACCTTCACTGTACTCAAGGCATAGATATTGCATCCATTTTAATAAGGCACAGAAAGTGAGAAGCAATTGGGAGGTCATACAGTCAGAAATATAATTGCCAAAGGTCACATAGTTAGTAAGGGACAGAACCACTGACACCATAGGCACTGCTTACTGGGCATAATTACAAATAATTACATCATTAAAATTAAAATGACATGAAGGAGCAACTCAAAGGATATGCTAGAAGTAGAAGCAGTGGATAGAAGATTAAGGAGTTTCTTGTCATATGAGGACATGATAAAATTAAAAATAAGGTGTGTGAGTGGGTGTGTGTTGTATGTGGAGAGAGAGAGATTGAGAGAGAGAGAGAGAGAGAGAGAGAGAGAAAGGGAGAGGGAAGAGGAGAGAAAGAGAGGGAAAGAGAGAGAATCTCTCTGGCTTGAAAAGACAAATGCTGAGAGAGGACATGAGCTATGGCAAAGGAGAGCTTTTAAAAGTACAAAATGTTGGACACCTGGGTGGCTCAGTGGGTTAAAGCCTCTGCCTTCGGCTCAGGTCGTGATCTCAGGGTCCTGGGATAGAGCCCCTCATCGGGCTCTCTGCTCAGTGGGGAGCCTGCTTCCTCCTCTCTCTCTGCCTGCCTCTCTGCCTTCTCTCTCTCTCTCTGTCAGATAAATAAATAAAATCTTAAAAAAAAAGTACAAAATGTTGTTTGCTATATGGAATGACATGAAGTTTAAATCAAAATGTTGTTTGCCATAATGGAAAACCATGTGAAGCTCCCCTCCATCATTTACCAGCTGTGAACTTGGATTGGACAACTTTTCTAATTGGATTGGTAATTCTGTCCCCCTAGTGTCACTGTTAGATGCTAATGAGAAAATGTGAATAAGACCTTGGAAATCTTTGATACTTCTAAGTTATGTTGTTCCACGTTAAAACAAGACAAAACAAGTTGGGAGGGCAGAGTAGTGGTTGTCAAATATTGAAGTGCTCTGATGTGAGAGAGGGATTAAATGTTCTTTTTGGTTACTGGTGAATAGGAACACATTTTAACTTAAGGACAAACCTGGTTTCAGTAAAGATTGACTAGAAGGGGACAGTTTTCCTTCAGAATGTGTGAGATTTCTGTTATTGGAGAGATTCAAATGCTTGTGGTCACTTGGATAGTATAAAGGAGATTTGAGTGTAGATCAGCACAAATTCAGGTAAACTATAAAGTTACTTATAATCATTAGGGTCTATGGTAATAACAAAAGTTAGTACCAGGATAAAGTGAACTTCTCTACTGATTTACCTATTTCTAGGCCAAGGACTGCCTTCTTTAAGGCAAATTTGTGACAAATAAAAGAAAATCTCATTTTATATAACAAGTGGTTTGCTGAAGGAATTATGTCTTATGGTACATGTTTTTGGAAGCCTCTGGGATGACTTATAAAAGTGTTATCTTCAGATATGATACAAGTGAAAAATATGGATTACTTTAAAACATTTCTTAACAAAAGCTTGGAAAATATTATATTGGAATTGCATGTTTATTTGCATGTCTACCTATCTAAGGCAGGTGTCTGTAAACTCTTCCTGTAATGGGCCAGAGAGTAAATATTTCAGAATTTGTGGGTGTTTTCTATGTCAACTGCACAGTTTTGCTGTTGCAGGTCTAAGGCATCCATAGACAATAAGAAAATGAATAAGCATGGTTATCTTCCAATAAAATTTTAAGATAATAGCCTAAAGGCAATAGCTTGGTAGTCTTAGTTCTAGAGTCTTGAGCTCTATGAGGGCAATCTTCTGCCAGGGTTCTCAGCTGCAAGCAACAGTAATCATCTGTGCATCATTTGAAAAGAAAATGAATTTATAAAGGCATATTTTGGCAATTTTAAGAATTTCTAAGAGGCTAGAGAACTAGGTTTAAATGCCACAGACAAGAAAAATCACCACAGTCATGCTTCATAACAGTTTCCATGAAGATACCTCTTGTCCCAGGCACCTAAAGGTGTTTCCAGGACTGGAACCATCACTGTCCCTGAATATTGGAGAGTACTCTCTTTTACTATTCTTATCAGCTTCACCAGAATAGAATTGATAATGGCCCCATTTAATTGCCCCATCAGCTTTGCAATCCAAGGCCAGTGTAGATGACTTTGATCGGCAGAACCAGGTCAAATGCCTGCATGCTAGCTGCAATAAAGGCTGGGGTATGAGTATCCAGCATTTTCATCTTACATGGTTGATATATGAAACAGAGAATTCACTAAACATAAGAAGGAGGTTCAGTTTCTGAGTAGTAAAATAGATCTACAAATACCCACTATAAGAAAGACTGAGTTTTCTTCACATTTGTTTCTGCAGTGCCAGCATGTTGTCCAGTCTATAAAAGAGTGAACAGAATGATATATTTAATAATCAAGAAATAGAAAGTAGAAGAACTACTAAAACAGGGTTAATTTTAAAGGTGATGCCACAATAATTATTTTCTTCCCCCAGTCTGTGCCAGAGAGGGATAGGAAATGTCCCTAACTTGACAAGACAATGGCCTTCTTATTTATTCATTAATTCACTCATTAGTTGACTATTTGTGAATGTTCCTCTGAGTCAGCAACATGATAGGTAGAGGAGACAATGATTAAAAACAGAAGTAGGGCCTGCCCTGATGGAGTTCCTCATCTGGGTGAGGAGAAGGACAGTAGTAAAAGAGGAGTAATGTAAATTCCAAGTTACTTAGCTGCTACAAATATTATCTAGAATATGTAAAGAAGTTTTACAACTTGACAACAAAAATACAAACTACCCAATTAAAAAAAAATGAGCAAAGGACTTAGACATTTCTCCAAAAAGGATATGCAAATGACCATCTGCATATGAAAAGATGCTTAATGTCATTAGTCATTAAGGAAATGCAACTCAAAACCACTGTGAGGTACAACTTCATATCCATTAGAATGGCAATAAAAATAATAGTAATGAAAATACCGTGCTGGCAAGATATGAAAAAATTGGAAACTTTGTTTATTACTAGTACAAATGTAAAAGGATCAATAGTTATTCAAAACCATTGGCAATTTCTCAAAAAGTTAAACATAGACTTACCATATGACCTAGCCATTCCACTCATAGATACATATCCAAAGAACTGAAAAGAAGTACTCAAATGAATAGAAGTATATGGATGTTCATGGCAGCACTGTTGGCAATAGTCAAAAAGTGAAACCCTTGGAAGCTAAATGTCAATCAACAGATGAATGGATAAACAAATTGTGGTATTATGCAGTATAGAATATTCTTCATCCAGAAGAAACTAAGTATTAATGCATGCTACAACATAGATAAACCTCAAAGACATTATGTTAAATGAAAGGAGCCAGGGACAAAAAGTCACAGATTTTATTAACAACTTAACCTAACGTCAAAAGGAGCTAGAAGAATAAGAAAAAATAAAACCCAAAGCAGTAGAAGGAAGGAAACAATAAAGATTAGAGCGGAAATAAATAGAAACTAAAAAATGATAGAACTAATCAATGAAACCAGGAGCTGGTTCTTTGAAAAGATCAACAAAATTCATAAACCTTTAGCCAGACTCATGAGAGAGAGAGAAAGAGAGAGAGAAATGAGTGGGGAATCAAATAAACAAGACAGAAATGAGAGAAGAGAAAAACTGACATCACAGAAATACAAAGGACTATAAGAGAATAACAAGACAACAAATTGGACAACCTGGAAGAAATGGATAAATTCCTAGAAATATATAACCTTCCAAAATTTCTGTAGGAAGAAATAGAAAATTTGAGCACACTGATTATCAACAATGAAATTGAATTAGTAATCAAAAAACTCCCAACAGTGGCACCTGGCTGACTCTTGATTTCAGTGTTGTAGTTTTGAGCCCCATGTTGGGTGTAAAGATTACTTAAAATTAAAATCTTAAAAAAAAAAAATCCAAACAAACAAAAGAAACAATTCCCAACAAACAAAAGTGCAGAACCAGATGGCTTCACAGGTGAATTCTACCAAATAAAGAGCTAATAGCTATTCTTTTCAAACGGTTCCAAAAAGTAGAAGAGGAAACAAAGCTTTCAAAATCATTCTATGAAGCCAACATTACCTTGATACCAAAATCAAAAAAAGGCACTACCAAAAAAAAAAAAAAAAAAAAAAAGAAAAAGAAAAAAAAGAACTGTAGGTCAATATCTCTGATGAACATAAATGCAAAAATCCTCAACAAAATATTACTAAGCTAAATCCAGCCATACATGAAAAAGTAATTAATTATGATCAAGTGGAATTTATTTCTGGGATGCAAAGGTAGTTCAATATTCACAAATCAATGTGATATGTCACATCAACAAGAGAAAGGATAAAAACCTTATGATTTCAATAGATGCAGAAGAAGCATTTGACAAATTACAAAAGTCATTCATGATAAAACCCTCAACAAAGTTGGTTTTGAGGGAACATACCTCAACATAATAAAAGCTATTACAAAAAACCCACAGCTAACATCATACTCAATGGTGAGAAATTGAGACCTTTTCCGTTAAGATCAGGAACAAGACAAGGATATCTACTTTCACCTCTTTTATTCAACATAGTACTGGAAGTCCTAGTCGCAGCAAATCAGACAACAAAAAGAAAGAAAAGGCATCTGAATTGTTAAGGAAGAAGTGAAAATTTCACTATTTGCAGATGACATACTTAAATAGAAACCAGGAAGGACTCTACCAAAAAAACTATTAGAACTGATAAATGAATTCAGTAAGATCTCAACTGACAAAATTAATGTACAGAAATATGCTGCATTTCTCTATCCTAATAATGAAGCAGTAGAAGGAGAAGTTAAGAAAATAGTCCCATTGGGGCGCCTGGGTGGCTCAGTGGGTTAAAGCCTCTGCCTTCGGCTCAGGTCATGATCCCAGGGTCCTGGTATCGAGCCCAGCATTGGGCTCTCTGCTCCACGGAGAGCCTGCTTCCTCTTCTCTCTCTGCCTGCCTCTCTGCCTACTTGTGATCTCTGTCTGTCAAATAAATGAATAAATCTTAAAAAAAAAAGAAAACAGTCCCACTTATAATTGCACCAAAAATAATAAAATACCTAGGAATAAACTTAACCAAGGAAATGAAAGATCTGTATTCTGAAAACTATAAACCACTGATCAAAGAAATTAAAGACAACACAAAGAAATGGAAAGATTCTCAATGTGTGTGAATTGGGAGAACAAATACTGTTAAAATGTCCATGCTAAGCAAAACAATCTGCAGATTTAATTCAATCTCTATCAAAATACCAATAGCTTTTTTCACAGGACAAAGAATCCTAAAATTTGTATGGAACCACAAAAGACCCTGAATAGCCAAAGCGATGTTGAGAAAGAAGAATAAAACTTGAGGTATCACAATCCCAGATTTCAAAATAAATTACAAAGCTGTCATGATCAAAACAGTATGGTACTGACACAAAAAATAGACACATAGATCAATGGATCAGAATAGAAAACTCAGAAATAAACCTGCAACTCTATGGTCAATTCATCTTCAACAAAGCAGGAAAGAATATCTAATGAAAAAAAGATAGTCTATTTAACAAAGGGCATTGGGAAAACTATAACAGTAACATGCAAAAGAAACTAGACCACTTTATGATACCATACAGAGAAATAAATTTAAAATGGTTTAAAGACCTAAATGTGAGACCTGCAACTATTAAAAAACCTAGAGGAGAGCACAGGCAATAACCGCTTTGACATCAACCATAGCGACTTCTTTCTAGAAGTGTCTCCTGAAGCAAGAGAAACAAAAGCAAAAATAAACTACTGGGACTCCATGAAAATAAAACCTTCTGCACAGCAAAGGAAACAATCAATAAAACTAAAAGACATGCTACTGATTGGGAGAAGATATTTGCAAATGATATATCTGATAAAGGGTTAGGATCCAAAATCTATAAAAAGTTTATAAAATTTAACACCCTAAAAACAAATAATTCAATTAAAAATGGGCTGAAGATATGAACAGACATTCTCTAAAAAAACCCACACAGATGGCCAACAAATAACATGAGAAGTTGTTCATCATCACTTACCATCAGGGAAATGCAAATCAAAACTACAATGAGGTATCACCTCATGCCTGTCAGAGTGGTTCAAGTCAACAACATAAGAAAGAAAAGGTATTCACAAGGATGTAGAGGAAAAGGAACCCTCAGGCACTATTGGTGGGAATGTAAACTGGTACAGATACTGTAGAAAGCACTATAGAGGTTCCTCAAAATTTAAATATACTCCTATGCTATGTATGATCCAGAAATCACACTATTGGGTATTTAGGTATTTACCCAAAGAATACAAAGACACTAATTCAAAGATATACATGTGCTCTTACATTTACAGCAGCATTATTTACAATACATAAGGTATGGAAGGAGCCTGTGTCCATTGATTGATGAATAGGTAAAGATGTCATATTTTATATATATATATATATATATATATATACATATATGTATATATGTATATATACACACACACACACGTGTATATATATTTTATTTATCTATATATATACACACACATGTTTATATATTTTATATATATATATATATATATATATATATAGTTGAGCTACCACAGGACATAAAAGTATGTCACTTTTCTTGTCTTGTATATGTATATATATATGTATGTATATATATATTTTATACACACACACACACACACACACACACACACACACACGAAATGGAATATTATTCAGCCATGAAAAAGAATGAAATCTTGCCATTTGCAATGACATGGATGGGATAAGAGTGTATAATGCTAAGTGAAATAAGTCAGAGAAAGACAAATACCATATAATTTTACTCATATGTAGAATTTAAGAAGCCAAACAAATAAACAGGGGAAAAAAGATAAACCAAGAAACAGACTCTTAACTCTAGAGAACAAACTGATGGTTACCAGAGTGGAGATGGATAGAGGAAGGGTGAAATAGATGAAGAGAACACTTATCATGACGAACACTGAGGAATGTACAGAGCTGTTGATTCACTATACTGTACATCTGAAACTAATATAACACTGTATGTTAATTATACTAGAAATTTTGACAAAGTTATATGATTCCATTTATGTGCAGTATCCAGAATACATGAGATGAGTCCATGGGTGACAGAAAGCAGGTTGGTGGTTCCCAGCAGCTAGGAGGAGGGGAGAATGGGGATTAAGTATGGGGTGTAATGAGTATTGGGCTTTTTGGAGTAATGAAGTTGTTTTGGGATTTAATGTGGGTGGTAGTTGCACAGTACTGTGAATGTCCTAATGACACTGATTATGTTATGTGAATTTTACCTCAATGAACAGCCAAGAAAATAAAAAGATAGAATGGGTGTGGAGACTATCTAGGGGGCTGTTGGACTAGTTCAGGCCAGGGATTAGACTGTGGAGATGTAGAATGAGAAAAGCAAACCTCAATGATAAACTGAAGCTACGGTTGATGTCAGAGGAAGAGGAGGAAGACATTTACCTGTGGGCTTTGATGTTCACGGCCTGGGTGGCTTTGATGTTCATGGCCAACTTAATGCTACAGAAGGATATTAGGGAGAATTCAGCCAGATCAGAGTTCCCTTCAAACTCATTATCTGACCCTTTTTAAAATGGACTTACAGACTCATAAAACCAGTTCTGGTTAAGGCCATTTATTCCTTTCCAATAAAACTTGAAGCTTTCATTTGATCCAGTAAAATTCTTAATACCATCTTTTTATCTCTCTTTAAAAAGCCATTTTTATGTGTTCTAAGCATAATAATCTACTTGACAAATGTATTCCTAATTACACAATTACTTTATTACACAGGATCAACTTATAAATGCCTGAAGTCTGAGATCTGTCTGGGAAAGAAATTATTTTATCCAATGTATAATGTAATTTCCTCTCAAATAATTAAGGGTTGGGGGAAAAGGATTTGGGCTGGAAATCTCTCATGTATAATTGCAGAACTGCTGTGTCTGATGGAAATCAGGTATAATGATGAAGTGAGGCAGGATTTATTAGAAATCCTTGCTGGGTCATTGTTTGCTATGAAGTACGTGCATCTACATGTGTGTATGGGTTTACATGTGTGCATGAGTGTGCATATGTATGTGCATGTGCATTGGTGTATGTGTGTTTAATGCAGTAAGAGAAAGTGTCTTTGCCATGAAGTAGTCTCATTACACCAAGTGGCAAGGAGTTGAAAATGAATGTCTGTCCATGTGGCATGAATGCCATCCTATCCCAACTTCTGAAATTCATCTCCTTGTCTTTATACCAGCAGCTATAACCCCTACATATTAAAGGCAAATAGAGAAAGGTGATATAGGACACTTTGATCAGCTATTAAAAACTCAAAAGGAGTTAATCATCAGACCTTTTATATCCTCCAACAGCCGAGGATGAATTATAAGAGCAATGGGAGTTTTGACGGAAAGTACGTTGAAATCATAAACTGGGAGACTAAAGCACTTCTGGGGACCTTGATGGACCAATTTAGTCTGATGGTTGGGGGACCAGTAATCAAGGACCAATTTTTCTAATTTGACAGTTTTGCAGAGGACATTATTGACTTTTAATGAGTTTTGCTTATATGGAAATGTTTCTCCAAGGCTTATCATGGCTCCACCAGTTGCCACAGAAGTTGGTTGTTCTCTGGCTCAGAAACGTGACCAAATCCTGGACCATTTTATTAAAAACTCCCAAGTTCTGATCATTCCCTTGATGACACTGGAGTACTCAGTAGAAGCCCCATGATTACCCTCAGGCTGCTTAGATAGACACTGCTCTCAACTGTTCCAGTATATATGTATCCCCTAAATTTTCTCTATCTCTCTCTGTCTCCCTTCCATACTCTCTCTTCCTCTCTCACCTACTTCATATGAAAATGTAAACATGCCAAAATGTCATCTTTTTTTCTTTGTCTCTTATTTTTTCAGACTCAATGTGATTTTCTATGGAAATTCGTGTGTGTGTGTGTGTGTGTGTGTGTGTGTGTGTGTGTGTGTGTGTTTAGGAGAGAGAGAGAGAGAGAGAAAGAATCTCCACCCATGTGTAAGAAAAACAAAGTTCCAAATTCTGGGAGGAGGGGGAAAGTGGGAACCCACTCTGGTTACAAACTGGTCAATGTTGACCTCCTTAATGGAGAGGAATGTGGCAGTATTCAATGGGTCACTGACTCTCTTCCCAGTTTTTTAGTGGAAGAGAAAATAAGACTAGTGGCTACCTGGTATAGGCAGAAATGGTGTCGATGGGGCAGAAGGGGCTGGGTCCTGGCTCTAGTCCTTATGCTAACTCTCTATGTGACCTTGGGTGTCATTTGATCACTACACCATACTGAACTCATATTTAAAGAAGCGGTTAAGTGTAGATGATAAATTATATCATCTAATTAGAAACAAACACACAGATAATGGTTACCCTGGGACAGGAATGGGATAACTGGAAGGGCACAGGAGAGCTGTTGTGTTTCTGGCAATATTCCATTTCTTTCTTTTCTTTCTTTTTTTTTTCAAATTAACATATAATGTATTATTTGCCCCAGGGTACAGGCCTGTGAATCGGCAGACCTACACACTTCATAGCACTTACCATAACACATGCCCTCCCCAGTGTCCATAACCCACCACCCTCTCCATACCTCCCTCCCCTCGGCAACCCTTAGTTTGTTTTGTGAGATTAAGAGTCTCTCATGGTTTGTCTCCCTCCTGATCCCATCTTGTTTCATTTTTTTCCTTTCCTACCCGCTAAACCTCCCACTTTGCCTCTCAAATTCCTCATATCAGGGAGATCATATTATACTTGTCTTTCTTTGATTGACTTATTTCGCTCAGCACAATACCCTCTAGTTCTATCCACATCGTTGCAAATGGGAAGATTTCATTTCTTTTGATGACTGCATAGTATTCCATTTTGTGTGTGTGTGTGTGTGTGTGTGTGTGTGTGTGTGTGTGTGTACACACACACACATACAAACCTACCACATCTTCTTTATGCATTCATTTGTTGATGGACATCTAGGTTCTTTCCCTAGTTTGGGTATTATGGACATTGCTGCTATAAACATTCGTTTGCATGTGCCCCTTCAGATCACTATGTTTGTGTCTTTAGGGTAAATACCCAGTAGTGTGATTGCTGGGTCATAGGGTAGCTCTATTTTCAACTTTTTGAGGAACCTCCATGCTATTTTCCAGAGTGGCTGCACCAACTTGAATTCCCACCAACAGTGGAGGAGGGTTCCTCTTTCTCTGCATCCTTGCTAGCATCTGTCATTTCCTGACTTGTTAATCTTAGCCATTCTGACTGGTGTGAGGTGGTATCTCATTGTGGTTTTGATTTATATTTCCCTGATGCCTAGTGATGTGGAGCACTTTTCCATGCGTCTGTTGGCTATCTGGATGTCTTCTTTGCAGAAATGTCTGTTCACATCCTATGCCTATTTCTTGATTGGATTCTTTGTTCTTTGGGTGTTGAGTTTGGTAAGTTCTTTATAGATTTTGCGTACTAGCCCTTTATCTGATATGTCATTTGCAAATATCTTCTCCCATTCTGTCGGTTGTCTTTTGGTTTTGTTGACTGTTTCCTTTGCTATGCAACAGCTTTTGATCTTGGTGAAGTCCCAGTAGTTCATTTTTGCCCTTGCTTCCCTTGCCTTTGGCAATTTTTCTAGGAAGAAGTTGCTGAGGCCGAAGAGGTTGTTGACTGTGTTCTCCCCAAGGATTTTGATGGATTTCTTTCTCACATTCAGGTCTTTCATCCATTTTGAGTCCTTTTTTGTGTGTGGTATAAGGAAATGGTCCAGTTTTGTTCTTCTGCATGTGGCTGTCCAATTTTCCCCACACCATTTATTGAAAAGACTGTCTTTCTTCCATTGGACATTCTTTCCTGCTTTGTCAAAGATTAGTTGACCATAGAGTTGAGGGTCCATTTCTGGGCTCTCTATTCTGTTCCATTGTTCTGTATGTCTGTTTATGAGTCAGTACCATACTGTCTTGATGGTTACAGCTTTGTAATAGAGCTTGAAGTCTGGAATTGTGATGCCGCCAACTTTGCCTTTCTTTTTCAACATTCCTCTGGCTATTTGAGGTCTTTTCTGGTTCCATATAAATTTTAGGATTATTTGTTCCATTTCTTTGGAAAAAAAATGGATGGGATTTTGATAGGGATTGCATTCAATGTGTAGATTGCTTTAGGTAGCATAGACATTTTCACAATATTTCTTCTAATCCATGAGCACGGAATATTTTTCTATTTCTTTGTGTCTTCCTTAGTTTCTTTAATGAATTCTTTATAGTTTTCTGAGTACAGATTCTTTGCCTCTTTGGTTAGGTTTATTCCTAGGTATCTTATGATTTTGGGTGCAATTGTAAATGGGATCAATTCATTAATTTCCCTTTCTTCTGTCTTGTTGTTGGTGTATAGAAATGCAACTGATTTCTGTGCATTGATTTTACATCCTGACACTTTACTGAATTCCTGTACAAGTTCTAGCAGATTTGGAGTGGAATATTTTGGGTTTTCTACATAAAGTATCATATCATCTGCAAAGAGTGAGAGTTTGACTTCTTCTTTGCCAATTTGGATGCCTTTAATTGTTTTTGTTGTCTGATTGCTGAGGCTAGGACTTCTAATACTATGTTGAATAGCCGTAGTGATAATGGACATCCTTAATGTGTTCCTGACCATAGTGGAAAAGCTCTCAGTTTTTCTCAATTGAGGATGATATTTGCGGTGGGTTTTTTCTAGATGGCTTTGATGATATTGAGGTATGTACCCTCCATCCCTACACTCTGAAGAGTTTTGATCAAGAAAGGATGCTGTACATTTTCAAATGCTTTTTCAGCATCTATTAAGAGTGTCATGTGGTTCTTGTCCTTTCTTTTATTAATGTATTGTATCACACTGAATGATTTGTGGATGTTGAACTAACCTTGCAGCCCAGGAATAAATCCCACTTGGTTGTGGTGAATAATCATTTTAATGTACTGTTGGATCCTAAGTCTAGTATTTGGTGAAAATTTTCACATCTTTGTTCATCAAGAATATTGGTCTGCAACTCTCTTTTTTGACGGGGTCTTTATCTGGTTTTGGGATCAAGGTAATGCTGGCCCCACAAAATGAGTTTGGAAGTTTTCCTTCCATTTCTATTTTTTGGAACAGTTTCAGGAGAATAAGTGTTAATTCTTCTTTAAATGTTTGGTGGCATTCCCCTGGGAAGACATCTGGCCCTGGGATCTTGTTTGTTGGGAGATTTTTGATTACTGCTTCAATCTCCTTACTGGTTATGGGTCTGTTCAGGTTTTCTACTCCTTCTGGTTCAGTTGTGGTAGTTGATATGTCTCTAGGAATGCATCCATTTCTTCCAGATTGTCAAATTTGCTGGCGAAGAGTTGCTCATAATATGCTCTTATAATTGTTTGTATTTCTTTGGTGTTGGTTGTAATCTCTCCTCTTTCATTCGTGATTTTATTTATTTGGGTCCTTTCTCTTTTCTTTTTGATAAGTCTGGCCAGGGATTTATCAATCTTATTAATTCTTTCAAAGAACCAGCTCCTAGGTTTTTTTTTTTTTTATTTTTTATAAACATATAATGTATTCTTATCCCCAGGGGTACAGGTCTGTGAATCACCAGGTTTACAC